>NC_072731.1:145643522-145769150 GCF_026930045.1 Uloborus diversus
AACCATCATCGTTTCATCCTCAGTAATTATCCCAACATCATCTGCACAATGCCAATAAAAAGTGTCACTATTTCTATTCGTTCTTGAAAATTCATCACTTTTTTTTTAATTTGTATCATCAACTTCCAACATTAGACCTACTTAAATCAAAATGATTTTCTGTCATGTTCGTTTTCACAAATACATAATCACCAGCTTTAGCAGTTTTTAGCTCAACTATCAATTCCTATACTAACTCGTCATAGTTGTCTTGTATTTCACCAATACAAATACTTAATCAGAATTACCCTTTATTTTGAAATCCCCATTATTATAGGGGCCCCCAATTACCCCATTGTGAGGGGGTAGGTATAATACCCACTTACTTAATAGATGGGTATAATACCCACTTACCACGTATAGCAAAAATGTACGGAGTAAGTGGGACCCCTCCTCTTAAACACTTATTAATAATATTTTATTCAAAAATTCTTGTTGCTGTATGAACTTTAAGTTATACTATAGGTAAAAAATTAATTATCATAAAAAATAATAAAAACTAACCTGGAAACACTTTTTTGAAAAATGTTGCTTAAACTCGCAAAAAAAAAAAAAAAAAAAATCAGATTTTTTTTTTTTTTTTTTGACTAAGTGCTATGATTTAGAAAAATTTCATGAATCCCAAATATGTGTTAAACCAATTACTGTGATGAAATTTAACATGATCTGTGCAAAAGAGTTTGAAAGAGTTGAAGAGAGTTTGAAGAGTTGTTTATACCTATTTCAGTTTTAGGGGGTTGATCCACTTACCGTAGTGACCCACTACCCCCAACCAACCCAAATATACGAATGTTTCAAGGTTTTAAAAAAATCTGAATGAAAAAATCCGAGTTTTTTGGTTCAAAAGAAAATTAAAAAATGTTAAATGATGTCACGTAGTCATTTCTAATAACCTTTAGCATTATTACAATAAAACTATTTTCATATAGAATTTTAACGTTTAAAATGTGTTTCACATATGAGCGTCTTGCAGACTAAAATGTTTGATTGATTTTTTTTTTTTTTTTTTTTTTGTATTTGATGTAAACTGAAACTCATATTTTTAACTGATATGTTATTCATCAAATGAAATTTGTTGTAAACGAATTTGATTTTTTTTCCAATTAATAATTTTTGTTGCTCACTTTTAATTAACTGACATTTTTTCAGCACCTTTTTCACTTTTTAAAGATATGATTATCAACAAACTAGTTTAATAACTTTTTATTCTATTGTACATAGGTTTTTTTCCCCTGGCATTAATTAATAATGAATACTAATTGTAAAAAGTAAATGAAAAGGTAGAAAATAATTCCATCAAAACTTTTTTTTCTTCATTTCTAAAATATTTTTTACCGAAGTTTATTGAGTACTTTCATCGGTTGAGGTGACATTATTTTTTTTGTTCAGAGGATTAATTTTACATCCTCCAAATGCAACAAATGCCAATTCCCAAGAACGTCCAATGTTTGTCGTCCAATTTTGAATTTAATCTCTTTTTATGAATCGTAGCTCTTACACATCCTACGTCTATTTCGTGCAAATGAGCAATGTATTTATTCAGAACAACCCAAATAAAAAAACGTTTAATAATGCTACTTTATTCCTTTCTCTTTGAATAATTTTATTACTACTAACAATTATAGGCAATTTGAATTTTATCATGTTTTCTATATTACTAAATTTGAAAATTTATTTTTTCACCCATTTACACCAAGTGTAACCAAAAATAATACATTCTTCTTCTCTTTTCTTTATAAGATTGCACTAAAGTAAATAATTATGTATGTGAATGAAAAAGTCTATTTTTCATTTTTTTTTCCACCATAAACGGTAAATGAACCTTTTTAATTCTTCAAATATTCATATTTTGGCTAATTATAAAGAATAAGTGAATACGGAAAAAAAAAGAAACAGACAACCTTCATTAAGAGGGCTTTGCAACCTTATTTTATAATTAATATTGATTAATAGTCATACATCTGTTCGCTAGATGGCAGCATGAACGATAAGAAAATCAAGCAGAGAAGCGAAGATATTGCACTATTTCACCCTGACGCTTTCAGAATCTTTCGGTCCCTAACCGAACGTGTTTACAAAATGAGTAACATGGCTGATCCTGACGATTTGTGTTTCCAATTTGAAAAGTAGAAATGTACAAAGTTCGGAATTTATTTTATCCATTTCAAAAAGTCTCTCATGATTGATCCGGTTTCTTTTTCAAATGTATGTTGATCCGAGAAAATAATTATTACTGCTGGTCAAAAATGTCATGCGGATCAATCAACCAGCTTAAATTGTGATCGACCGGTAGATCACTGAACGCTGCGGTTATTCATCGGTTGACTAGTCAAGATGTGCGAACGTACCCAGAATAATTTTTTTTTTAAAGAAGATGGTGCTCCCGCTACCCCCCTCCCCCCTTTCCACGTCAGAATGAAAAACTTCCGGTTCCTGTGTTTGTTTTCTTTCGTGTTTTTTGCCGGTTGGTTATTTGAGCATATTTATATTTATTCGACTTTTTTTTTCAATGATTTGCTCTCTTTCCTATGAGAGTAGTTGTTTCAAAATGTCAAACACGACACTGATTAGTTTAATTTTGTTTTCAATAATTTATTTAACTCTACATCCTGTGCTGTGTACCGATGCTGAGAAAGCAGCAGAAATACAAGTGGATGGTGGAACTATAGAAACAAAAACATTGGTTGAAGATGATGTTTTGATTCTGAACCGAGATAATTTTGATCTGCATATTTCCAGTAAAGCTATCATTCTCGTGGAATTCTATGCTCCTTGGTAAAATATTTATCATTTATTTTGCAAGTTTCTTTGGATAAAGGATAGGGTCACCCGGGGTAAAATAGGTATAAAAAACAGCATTTTTATTTTCAGTGACCCATAGCAGAAATATCATGAAATATAATTGTGTTTTTGTTCAATATTCTATACATTGTGTATCTTAGGTCTAATTTGGACATAGTTTGTGTTAACTTTTTGCTTTAAATTTAGTGTAAAGGGGTATACCTAGTTTACCCCTGTATATACCCATTTTACCCCGTGCTTCGGGGTAAAATGGGTATACACCTGCAGAGCCGTGTCCAAGGGGAGGGTTTTAGGGGTTAAACCCCTCCCATAGTGAAAACATAATAAAAATCAAAGAAATGTGTAAATTTGACTTAAAATTAACTTTAATGTTGAAGTTTGTTTATGGTACTTAAAAAAACAAAACATTCTCATTGAAGTTTCTCAGCATTTTTTTCCCTTTTTTCTAGTTTGTCTGAAAATAATAAAATCTTCTTCAAAACGCTACTCCTACGACCCCCCCCCCCCCCCGCCCCCGGTGCCAATAGCATTATGGAGCATTTCAAACTTTGGCTTCCAGATCTTCAGTTTCGCAAAATTTCTAGAAAAAGCCCCCGAACAACATCGCTTATTCTATCAACATTGCTTAAAATTGTGTCGCCGAAACTCGGGTTTGGTTTTGTTTCAGTTTTAAAAAGGCCCTAATTTTACCAAATATGGTCGTATAACTGCGTTTTCGAGATTCCAGTTTCAGAAAAAATGCGAGCAAGAGTCCTCGAATCGCCTTCCTTTAATATCATCAAAAATTAGGTTCTTCAAACAAAACTAACTAAAAATTTAAGTAGAATAACCTCTGAACCCCTCTTCCTAATATCTTAGAGTACTGCTTAAAGTTTTAGAACTGTTTAGGAAAATCTAGGAGACAGATCAGAATCCCCTCCTTGTAAAAATCTTCAAAGTTAATCAGCAATTGTGTTTTTGGAACTTCAATTTCGAAAATTTGAAAGGGAGATTAAAAATAAATTTTAATCTATTTTTTAAGAAAAAAAATGATTAGGGAGAGTTTCTGAGCCGCATTCCTTGCCATAACGTCAATAAATATGGCCTGTAGTCGCGTTCCACTCCTTTAATTTCTACAAATTTCCGCGGAGCCAAAGACCGTCTAAAATTCCGTTTTCAGTATTAAAAATTTCAAAATTTTCCGGGGGAAGAACCCTGGCACCCTTATCAGATTAGATTATTTTTCAACATGTCTCCCTTAAAACTTAGTTTCTAGTTGCTGCACTGTTGCACTCACAGTTTTAAATTATTATTTAAGTAAATATATATTTTTTAACTATACAAGTTTGATCCGGATAAACATGAGCCGAATAAAAACTAGCCATGTCTACTCTACAATAGAATTGGTAATATCACTTGAAAACACATCCTCTGAGATTTTGGACCCCCCACCCCTTCCCACACACGCCGCCATGGGCGTCGCGGCCAGCGGCGTCCAAGGGGGCCGGACCCCCCCCCCCCCCCCCAATATTTGAGGACCGGACCCCATCAATATTTGAAAATCGGACCCCCTCGATTATTGTCAAGATGAAATTCATTATTTTGGGGAAATTATTTTTGCTTTGAAGACTGTAAACAGTTGCATAATACATAATTTACCATGTTTAGTTCATATCAAATAAAACGAAATGAACATCGAAAAAAAATGAACTAAAAAAACAAAAACAAAATAGGTGATGTGTATAGTGAACGGGAAGTCGGAAAGTGAACTCCAATGACAATTCATTGCTCTGCTCTCTGCGCACGCTATCTTCAGTGGAGGATGCTAGAAAGGGAACACCTTCTCCCTAGCGACGCTCCCTAGTGCAATGTCAACTATCCATAGTCGTGTCGCCGGCCTCCCCAGCTTGAAAGTCATTCCAGCGTATTTGTTGCTATTTAGGGGGAAACAACGGGACAATTTTGAGATACTGAAACTAAATGGACTACCCCCCCCCCTTTTTTTTACAACTCTCGTGCTAATAAGTCAACAGAAGTCAGACGGGGATTTAAATTTCTGCCCTTTTCTTTCTTATCTCGTTTCTCGGCGCTTCCAGGTTTCTGTTTCGAGTTTTGCAGTGTTTGTTTCTCCGATTCGATTCAATTCATAGCGACACCGATGTTACCCAAACAAAATGAGACACCAGTCCTCTTTGGCGGTTTTTTGCAGCTGGCAACAACACCCTGGCCAAAGGATGCGCCAAACTTTAGAAGACTATTTAGCAGGTCAAAGGTTAAGTTTGGGGTAGAAAGGGAAAGGACGTGTCATGTTGTCATTATTCAACACGTGGCTTCAAAGTACCTTACCAAAGCGTGGTTCCTCAAATGTGTTTGCGGCATCTCAAATTTGACCAAAAAAGCATTACATTACAGAAAAAAAGGAGGAGTCTGAAAATTAACGTGCAATTTCAAAAGCAAATCATGAGCCAGCATAACGATGGATACTGTGATGTCACTTCCGATAGGCCAACAAAAAAAGAAGCGCAAGATGACCAGAAAAAAGACCAAAAAAAAGGAGATACCCTATTGGGAAATGTTCCGACAAAAATAAAGATAATTTCATGTGGTCTTTTGGTCTCCTTGTGAGTAGGTGACCTGAAGAGCGCTCCTATTTTGGTAAAAAATACTTTTTTTTACACATTCGATTACGGCTATGGAGAGGTGGCTTGAAACGAGAAAATGTGTCAAACCTTCTACATCAAATGAACCTGAGCAATTTTTAACTACTGAGTCATCATCAACATCCACGGAACCGTCTTCAAAAAGTCAAAAGACCGTGATAGGTAATTACCTCAGAAGACTCATCAGACAAAATTTTCTGGGAAAGGAAAGTTTATGAAAGTTCACAGTGACCTCCTATCGAGTAGCCCCTGAATGCCTGCTAATCAGGCATGCTTTACAGTCAATATTTCGACATTATGAATCCTATCGAAGCTAATGCTTTCTCTTTTTTCTTTTTTTTTGAAATGTTTGATCTTTTATAAATTTTAATGGGATAAATAATACTCCTTTTAGTTATTAAAGCTTAACAGAAAGTTATCCATTAATAATCCTGCTTTACTGAACAAATTTTATTGAAATAACCATTTTAAAACTTATTGTCACGTGTCAGAAAAAAGCAGTTCATTTCTCTATCTTTTTCCCATCGTCCGCTGATCAAAGTTCAATAAATTATACACTAAATGTTTTTTTTTTCTCTGTGTAGGCTAGTATACTTTTCAATCTGCGGGGTGTGCCTCTCAAATCAGGCCCGTCACTTAAAAAGTATCAGGAGTGGTACTTTCCCTGCTGACTTCGAGAAATCAGAAATTAATGTATTTAGATGGGCATGGTTTTTGCTGTTTTTTTTTTGTTTCATATGCATTGAGTGTATGGAGGATTCAACAAAAAAGCAAAATTTTGGTGCATTTGTTACAAAAAACCTGAAAAAAATTAAGAAACTACTTTAAAAGGTTGCATTATCAAAATATGATATCATGAGAGCTTAATTATTTGTGTCTTATTTTATTTTTGTAGTTGTGTTTTTCGTAGGCTCGTAAATGTCATAACGGTGATTTATGTACTTTAATTTTTTAATTAAAAATCATCAAATTAAGCTCATTTGAATCCAACTTGTGCCAAGAACTTACAGCTGCAGGGTTTATTATTATGTAATACAAAAATTTAATTCTTCAGTTGTAGCGGCTTATATGAGTCACATTTTGTTCTAAACAGTTTTGATTCCATAAAGCGGCTGATTCAATAAAGCTGGATTTCGTTTTTGATAATTTCATTCATTAAGAACGGTTAATTCAAGTGTCCACTGTTTCAAAATTTTGAAAATTTGGTACAGCTACACTTGGTGTGCCGCCCTTCGTCGTGTGAAGCTGAAAGAAGCTTCAGTGCGCTGAGAAAGCTGAAATTGTATCTAAGGTCGACTATGACACAAAAGCGGTTGAATCATGTTGCTTTATGTTACGTTCACAAAAAGATCTTGGACGAAATTGATCACAAAAAAATAGCACGGATATTCGTATCCCATGTGCAGTCTAGAAAAAATATATTTGTTGGTATTTAAATTTTTTTCTGATTCTGTAACATGTAAATCAAGATGTACCCGTTTAAAAGCATTGTATTAAATGTAAACCCATTTCTATTTAATGTCAAGCTTTTGTCTCGTATATATATATATACTAATTTTTCTTAATGCAACTTGAAAATGACAGAGTCAGAATGTTCCCCCCCAATAAATTTCAGCTGACGACGCCAATGCACACCACTATGCGCCTCATTGTAGCCGTTAAACAGAAATAAATTATTTGAGCCACTGTTGTGTTTTTCTGACAGTGCAGGTAAGAACGAAAAAACATTGAAACCAAAACCCCTCCCTTTATGAAATTCTGGACACGGGCCTGTACACCGGGGTAAAATGGGTATATGCTGTTTAAATTTGAACTACAGTAACTAATGGAGAAAACTTTTTTAAATTGAGTATAATTGCATTGGAGGATAAAGACTTTAATCCAAAACAACCAAAAAAAATATTTACAGAACCAAATTTATGAACAAAAGGCCCATTGGAAAATATTTGCGGTTTCTCTGAGGTAGTATTTTTACAACTTTGTGATGCCTGCACAACATCAATGTCATCTTTCTTGGGGAGCACATAGGATAATTTGGCAGATGATTTTGTAGCAAACTTCAACTGAGATTTCAGTGATTAAACCTATGAATTCCCCCAAATTTAATAACGGCGCTGTCGCCAATTGCTGGGATTAACAACTAGGAGAACCATTAGTTTTCACTTCTACTTCATTAGTTATTTTATCAATTATTGTTAATGTTTTTTTAAAATTAATTTATTTTATGTGTATTTATTTACTTTTTCTGCTTTTGTTTTGTCTCTTGCCTGTTCGTGTACAATCTTGTAGCCACCTGCTCTGCAATTAAAACTTCTCCCACCTTTGTTTGGACTTTTACTTTTTTTTTTTTGTAAATTTTTCATTTCCTTACCAGTGCTAAAAAATGGCAATGAACCAAGACCTATAGCAGGATCATTTAGTTATTTAGTACAACTTTGCTATGAGGCATAAGAATTCTGTTGTGATTGTGTGTGAGATTGTATTAAGACAACGTTCTGGGCATATGCTTGGTGGTTTTAAAAGGAAATTAAAAAAACAGCATATTAGCTATCAATACTTACTATGTTTTATAATGTGTAGCAATGAACCATATACATAATAAACTTACAGTAAATCATGAACTATATCGATAATAATCAAATATAATACCTTTAAGTACTAATTGGCATAAGTTATAGTAATTAAATAAAACAAATAAATGAAGAGTAATTATTTATAAAACTTTTTAAAATCATACTTTTAGTTTAAAAGATGAATTATACAGTAAAACCTGCCACATCCGGACGGTTCGTAGGACAAATTTTCAATTTTTGAGTAAGAAAAAGTCAAAGTATTTCTTTCTTTCGAACTGTGCGACGGGCGAAAGAAGAGATGAATGGCGGCGCCCCTATAGTTGCATATGGTATTTCTAGGTATGTGACCTTCAGTTGACTCTCGACCGGTTTGACTTCCTCCCACCCTTTTCTATAATTTGCGAATGTCGGTATGTGTTTGCTCTCAGTCTTTGTTTGCTCTTGAGCAGTGACAGTTGTTTGTCCATCGTTTTCGTAGTGATATGGCCGAGAAACGGAAGAAAAATGTCGTTAGAATGAAAGAAAAGTTTCGTGCTTTGAAGAGGTTAGATGCTGGGGAAACGGCTAAGAAGATTGCTGTTGAGATGGGAGTAAGGACTAGTGTCAGTCACTGTGAGTGACTGGAAAAAATCCAGAAACAAAATTGAAAAATGGTGCTCATCGCAGGTTTCAACAACTGGGATAAAGAAACTGAAAATGATGAAAAAAGCCCCAAACAACCATATCAATGAGTGTTTGTATGTTTGGTTCACTCAAAAGAGGGGGAAGGGATTACCAATCTCAGGACCTATGTTAAAAGAAAAAAGCCTTACACTTCAACAAAGAAATTGAAGGTGATAATGATTTCAAGGCAAGTGAAGGATGGTTGGAGAGTTGGAAAAAACCGGTACGGTGTGAGAAAGCTACAGATATGTGGTGAGAAACTGTCTGCTGAACCAGAAGTTGTCGAAGTCTTCAAAAAGACTTACTGAATATTGCACAGCTTACTAGAAGCAGGAATTACCGGAGACCAGCTTTACAATTGTGACGAAACAGGTCTCAATTATAAAATGCTACCGACCTACACTCTGGCCTCAAAACAAGAAGACAGTGCACCAGGATTCAGGAAGAAAAAAGAAAGAGTGACAATTTTAGTCTGCAGAACGCTACAGGATCTCACAAACTCCCTCTAGGATTTATCCGAAAGTCAAAAAAACCTAGGGCTTTCAAAAACTCTAGAGATCTTTCTTCCTTGCCAGTTTGGTACCGTCACCAAAAGAGTGCATGGATGGACTGTGTTATATTCAAAGAGTGGTTTCACAATCAATTTGTACCAAAGGTTGAAAAACATTTAGCAGAAAAAAATCTACTGAGAAAGACAGTCCTGCTGTTGGACAACGCACCCTCTCATCCCGACCCAGAAGAACTAAAAGATGGCGAAATAAAATGTCTTTTTTTCCCCCCAAATGTGACATCCCTCTGTCAGCCTATGGACCAAGGTGTTATAGAATCTATAAAACGTGTCTATCGACAAAAGTTACTGACGGTTTT
The DNA here is from genome assembly GCF_026930045.1 of Uloborus diversus. Classification (NCBI taxonomy): domain Eukaryota; kingdom Metazoa; phylum Arthropoda; class Arachnida; order Araneae; family Uloboridae; genus Uloborus; species Uloborus diversus. The sequence goes on from NC_072731.1 coordinate 145,653,106, forward strand.
GATTGCTGGAATGGATGAAGGAAAAAACGTTACAGAGACTCTAAAAAAAGTGGACATGTTGGATGTGGTGATGTGGGTGGCCCAAGCGTGGGATGACATAATACCAATAACAATGGTAAGGTCATGGAGGAAGTTGTTACCCAAACCATCTGATGAATCTATGGGAGAGAAACCAGAGGAAGGTAGCAATGAAACTTCCGCCGAAGAAGAGATTGCTGAACTGGTAAAGAACCTGCCGGGATGTGAAAAAAATGAAGGAAGACGATGTTAACGAGTGGTTGAGTGCTGACGAACAGAACGAATTAACAAACGTCGATATACTGAACATGGTGTGCAGGAATGATGATAAAAACTCAGACAGCGAAGGGAATGAAAGCACTGATAAAAATCCGGTCGCAAAAGTAATGAGCCATTCAGAAGCTTTCAAGTCGTTCGAGGCTCTGCTGTCCTACGTTCAAAGTCAAGAAAATACTTGTGCAAGTGACGTGATGCTCTTAAAAAGGATGAGAGACATGGCTTCAAAAAAACGTGTACAGTGTGGAAAGCAGCAGAAAATAACCAACTTTTTCAAAAGCTAAGTAAATTTTTGTTAATACTATAACTGTGATGTGTAACTTTTTGTAAATAAATTGTGTAACCTTTTGTTTTTCTATGGAGCATATTGTATTTACATACTACTAAGTTTATAAATGTTTAAAACTTTAAATTTTGTTTATAAGAACAGAAATACAGCTTGAAAACTATATATAATACAGCTATTTTTAAATGCGGTCTTGATATCCGGATTTTTTGATATCCGGATCGGTCAGTCGCCACATTGATCCGGATGTGGCAGGTTCTACTGTATTTAACATTTGTCTTGCAAAGATAATTTAAGTTTTTTAATCTTCATGCATTCAATGTCTTTAACTAGAAAATGTTGGCTATACCCATTTTACCCCATGCAAATAAAAGTACTATAAAAATTTTGTAAATATTAAAATTTACTTATTTTTTGAGTTTTCTGTCAGAAAAATTCTTTTTCTATCAAATCCAAATAAAAAACTTCCTGTAAATTTTTCTAGAAAGAAGTTTGTCACTACTATAAACACATTGTTTTGTGTTCTGAAAAATAAAACTGTTGTTAAGCCAGGTAAATGAGTTGCTAGATTATTTTTCCTCAAGTCAAAATGTTGCCTGATATGTAAACATTTTCATCATATTTTTTTATTTTTAAAAAATGTTGTCCAGTAGAATAAAAACAAGAAAAATGCAACAATACCCATTTTACCCCGGCTACCCATTTTACCCCGGTTTCCCCCTAGTGCATAACAAAGATTCACTATCTACAATCTGCTATACAGGGGTCGATCCAGGTTTTATTTTTTGGGTCCCCATTTTGTGAAAAAGCAAAATACTTTTGTGAATTTTCTTTATTTTTGTAAAAAAGAACTTCTCGTGATTTTTTTCTTGGAAAAGATTATATAAAAGCATTTTTAGCTGTCGTATCGTTATAGAAAAGCCCTAGACAGGTTTCAGGGGTGATTGCAAGTTCTTGAAGAATACCTGAAAGCTGTCTAGAGAAAATGCGCTGGGGGAGGGTAAGACCCTTAACAGTTTATTCGTAATTTGACACATACATTACATTTATTGTTTTTTACAAATATATATATATCCAAGGCACACTTTCTTAAGGTGAAAGTCTCTCAACAGATTTACTGTTTGCCCCTCTCAAATACTTTTAGATCAATGAAAATTGCACATGCTGCTGAACGTAATGATAACTCCCAATAAATACAATATGAACAGACTCAAAGATATCAAATATTTCTTAACACAGAAGAATGTATGTGTTTGGAAAACTTAAAGTAATTAAAACCCAAAATAATACTGCACCAGCATTCAGCGTTTAATTTTTTGACATTTGACGTTCTTACAGAGTAGGTATTTCGTTTAAAACTTTGCAATTTAATGATGTTAATAAATATATAAAGAACTTTTATTTGTTTGCCACTTAACAAGGTACAGTCAACATCAAAAATGCGAAAAATTCGTTTACCATGGTGCATGTAAGGAAATCAAGATCTTCGAAAGAAATAAAAATATAAAAACAGCATATAAAAGAATTTTATTTTTAGTAAAGTTATTTTAGAATTGAATTTTGAAACTCAACACAAATTAATACTAAATATATATTGCGTAATCAAAGTAAAATTTAGGATTTTCCTGAAAACAGCGGAATTTTGGTATTTTCAAAGATAAATAATTTGAACTGAAATGTGGGATAAATACGTGGCATTCTTACCACAAGTTGGCAAATGGTTTTTAATTTCATTGTCATATAAATTTACCCCCAAAAATCTTACTAGAGATTCAAAATTCTCAAAAATGGCCCATTGCTTCATGATTATAAAGTACAAAATTTGAATAAACTTACCAATCATTTTTTTTTTTTTGCTTCATTTCCAATCTCTTCACTTTCAGATTTTTTTGAGAATTCCTTCTTTTGCACTAGATTTTTGTATATTGACAGCCTCTCTGTGATTTTTGCTGCACTCATGTTTTTTTAAAACTTTATAGGGTGACGACTTTTCTTGGTATCAACTCCAATATTTACTCAAGGTTTGTTCAAATCACTAACATTCATGAAAAATGAACATATTTTGCACAAAAAACCCTTAGCTGAATAGCTATAGTAAAGCCAGCTATACACCTTTTTATAATTTGCAATGTACTTTTCATTTATTGCATGCTTCTTATTGAGCAATCACGATTGCTTATTGCTTTCATTTGACTGTTTTTGGCGTGCTATCATTTTTCCCACCGGCGCGGCGCCACCCTCTGCCAGCACCACCCGTCGCGTCGGCCGGCCTCACGATGCTGCTCCTCTAGCGAAAATTGTCTCCAGGTTGCGTCCATATCCTACACACAAACGCATACATACACGCACCAACACACATGCACACACAAACACACACACACACAAACACATACACACACGCATGCATACAGACACCTACACATACACACAACTGCTCACACATTCATGCCTGCACACAGACACAAACATATATGCTTACACACACACACATACACATTCCCCCCCCCCCCACACACATATACAAACACACTCTCGTGATTGCGAAAAACATAATTTGAATTTAAGATGACAAAATTCAAATTAATTTTTTCATTTTTTCCATTTGTACTCTCAAATACAATGCTTGAATCATTATTTGATGGCTCAATCTCAATATCATCATCAGTTGAAGTTGCTCCAGATTCACTTCCAGTATTTTCTGCTCAAAAATCGTTATACTTTGGCGAACTGCCTCACTGTCATTTGATGTTGTTGGATATAATTTTAGATGTTATAGAGCTAATAGCCTACAGCTAAGCTGTAAATTAGGCAACTCATTTCCAACTGAATTTTGAGGGAGTGGTCTGCCCGAAAAAAATAAAACATGAATCATTCTTTACACTGAAAAACATTTATTTAACATATATAAAAATGGTTACAATACAATAATTTGGTCCTCCGAAGAAAAATTAAATTATGTTTAAAAGATCTTACAATAAGTCCATGCAGGTGTCAAAAAGTCCTGTCGATGTTCCATAGTGAATCCCCACAGGTAGATGGACGGCATCGCAATCTCCCCAGAATTGCAAGCTGGTCAGTTCACACCTTATGAGCCAAGTTCACTATATCAGGGAAAAATATCGAAGATGGACACGATCCTTTTTCCTCGGAGACCAAACGACCCACTTAGATTTGACTATAACTTTTCACTTTTATGGATGTCATGGCAGCACGCGCTTCCAAAACTGAAGACATCAACAACGACTCATTCAGAAAAAATCAGACCTCACCTGAGAGGCCAGTAGCAAAACTTATGATGACATGGACGAACAAATTTACAAACACAAACAACACAAGACGAGGAGACAAGTGAGAGAAAAAGTAGCAGTGCGATCGAGCTATGGCCGGTCTGCGTATTTATAGCCAGATTCGACCTTGCTCGTAACAATGTGATGTCGCCTTATTTGCATATTGCAAGAACAACTCAACTTGAAAAAACGCAGCTTGCAGGTTGCACAATTCTTATTTAATTTGACATTCAGCACTCAACACTTCAACATGGTTTTCTCATGTGATCGACATGTGCTTTGTCGGAAGTTTACCGACATCTGCCGAATGACGGCAACCAATCATAGCGTGCCACATATTTTTCCGAACACTTCCGATTCAAACTCGGACATTTGAGTGTCGGTGGCAGGTGGATGGGATTTCCCGTGCAAGGTTTTTCCCGGAATGGCAAAAGGTAAGTTGCAATTTTTTTTAAAACAATATTGGTGAAATCCTTCAAGAAACAAAAATAAAGGCATTTAGCCCAACAGATATACTATCTTTTACCGCATTTCCCGAGCCCTCCAAATCGGAACATTTGCGTTACTATCTTTTACCGCATTTTCCGAGTCCTCCGAAACGGGAACATTTGCGTTACTGTTACTGTTGGGATAAATGCCTTTATTTTTGTTTCTTGAAGGATTTCACCAATATTGTTTAAAAAAAAAAATTGTAACTTACCTTTTGCCATTCCGGGAAAAACCTTGCACGGGAAATCCCATCCACCTGCCACCGACACTCAAATGTTTGAGTTTGAATCGGAAGTGTTCGGAAAAATATGTGGCACGCTATGATTGGTTGCCGTCATTCGGCAGAAGTCGGTAAACTTCCGACAAAGCACATGTCGATCACATAAGATAACCTGTTGAGGTGTTGGGTGCTGAATGTCGAATTAAATAAGAATTGTGCAACCTGCAAGCTGTATTTTCCTGGGTTGAGCTGTTCTTGCAATATGCAAATAAGGTAACGTCACATTGTTACGAGCACGGTCGGATCTGGCCATAAATACTCGGACTGGCCGTAGCTCGATCTCTCTCACTTGTCTTCTCGTTTTGTGTTGTTTGTGTATGTGTTCGTCCATGTCCTCATAAAGTTTTTGCTACTGGCCTCTTAGGGGAGGTCGGATTTTTCCGAATGATTCGTCATTGATGCCCCCAGTTTTTGGAAGCGCGTGCTGTTATGATGTTCATAAAAATGAAAAGTTATAGTCCAACTTAAGTGGGTTGTTTGGTCTTCAATGCAAAGAAAGGGATCGAGTCCATCTTCGATATTTTCCTGGATATGGTGAATTTGACGCCTGAGGTATGAACTGACCTGCGTGCAATTATGGGGAAATTGCGATGCCGTCCTTCTACCTGTGGGGAATTCACTGTGGAACGCCAACAGCATTTTTGACATCTGCATGGACTTACTGTAAGATCCTTTTTGACCTAGCATAATTTAATATTTTTTTGAGGACTGAACTATTGTAATGTAACTATTTTATAATATATGTTAAATAAATGTTTTCAATGTTAAAAAGTGATTCATGTTTTATTTTCTTCGGGCAGACCACTCCCTCAAAATTCAGTTGGAAATGAGTTGCCTAATTTTCAGCTTAGCTGTAGGCTATTAACTCTATAACATCTAATTATATCCAACAGTTACTGCATGATGAAGTGGTGGTAGCCATTTTATCGGGGTTGTTAATTGCTGACTTGAAGAAATTCACAATATTTTGGGACCCAACGTTCAAAGAGCGAAATTTTTCAACATAATAAGCAGAATTTTGGGAGGTACCTCCCGTTGCAGGACGTCCTCGTTTCATATTTTAATTTCTAGAAGAATAATTTTCAACGAACAAGCAATCTCTCCAAACTGAGATTATTGCGGCTGCTATCTCTAGTGCTCCATTATCCGCTCCCACACAAATTATAATCGAATAGAATATCAATTTATTTTTTGATGCGCCTAAGAAATGTCCTCTTAAACACGCGAAGGCGTGAACAAGCTAATTACGAAAAATATCGTCTGCACTCCTGGACCGCAGACGATCTGTTACAAGAGAAAAATTAATACCGAGAAAGAAAACGAACTGGAATAATATACAATTACCACATTTTTTAAATTTATCGTCTGCAGATTATGCGATTCCCGCCACTTTTTAATAAAATCCTCCCTCCCGTTGCTCACCATTAGTGGACATGCGTTAAAAAATTGCGAAATTGCTCATCTCAAAGTTTCATATTCATTTTAAGAAGACAGCAAGATTAAATAGAATGACCGACGATATTTTTCAGCTGGCATTGTATTTTATCAATAAAAAAAAAGGAATCTAGGAATTAAACTACAAAAAAAATGATACCGTTATTCTTTTGGTTTACTGTATGCTGTACGCTCAAACTAGCGTGACTTTGGAAGTTATCTTTTGCTCTTACACGTACAGTCTACAAGAAAAATAGCGGGAATGAAAAAATGAATAATGCATTTTAAACCAGCAATTCTCCGCAGGCACCGGTCCGCGAGGAAATTTGACCGGTCTTCGAAGAATTATACCCGTTTACATTAAAATAAAATTTCCTTATTTTATTTTTATTCCTAATTTTATACGATATTTTATGCATTAATATATCCATTACTTTGAATACGTTTTGTGGTTTCTCTCCAAGATTTATTCGCTTATGAAAATTTACACAAATTAGCTGCGCTTATTTTTGCATTCAAAGTGTGTAAGTTATTAAAAAAAATCTTACAATTAACTTTTGTAAGTTTATTTTAAGTAGAAGGTTTTTCTTTCTGGCATTTGTTTAAAAAAAAAGACAAAACAGATTAGTTTATTTTAGTGAAAAATAAATAAAAATTTCTACTAGTCCGTGAAATTTTTTGACGAAGTTCTACCGGTCCGAGATTCAAAAAAAGATCAAGAAACGCTGCGCTTTAAACTAAAGAATATGAGAAAAAGTGGGTGCCCCTGGCCTAATCACACCTTTTTTTTTTTTTTCCATTAAATGCAATCGTGTCAAGTGAGCTTTCGAGAATGGACAGTATCAACTACAAACTACAGGGAATTTCGCCAATCGGTTGTTCGGCGTTTCCCACGTAGTCACTCATACTCTAACAGGATTTAATTAATTGCCATACAATACGATTTGCATCAGCACGCGCCAGTATTCAATTCGAATTTCTATACAATTGATTAAAAAAGGAAAATATAAGATTTTCGAGTGTTCTTTTTAACCTTCGTTCGGGAATAATTTTCAGAAATTTTGCTCGTCCGTTCCGTAAGATAACCCCCCAACTATGAACCTTAAACTTTTTCAAAATAAACTGAAGGAAATAGGAACAAATTGAAAAAACAGGAGAATATTTTAAAAATTTAAAAAAAAAAAAGAAAGAGGGGAAAAACTAGAAGATCTGCAACTGGCAAGGTTTCAATTTGCAACTAATTTTGAGAATTAAAAGTGCATAATTTGGCAAAATAATATGGATAAAGGAAGGATGCGTGTAACTAAGACACAATTGAAAGTTACAATGATTCAAAGGAATATTTAATTCAGAAGTGTTTGGTCATTGAAGCAAATCAAACCAACAGAATATAGGCTATTAATTTGCCGTGGCGTGAAATGTGTCAGTCTTCATTTGGCTCTCGTGGAACAGCAGAAAATCATCGAATCAATTCTTTATCACGTGCTCATTATTTTTCTTGGATTTTCGCTAGCCACCAATCACAAGCGTCCCCCCCCCCTGAGGCTCTCAAGCAAAAACACCTCACGCAGCAGGCAAAAAGTTAAGATGAGGAAGATGGAAGAGGGGTAGGCTTCCCCATAGATGCGTACACATATGCAATTAAAAAATATTGTGAAAAGGCTGCCTTTTTATAAATTTTTGTGAAGGGACTTTTTATACGCGGAATTTTGTGAATGGGGCCGCTTTTGCGACGCGGAATTTTGTGAAAGGGGTCACTTTTGCCATGCGGAATTTTGTGAAGGGGCCGCAAAGCAGTCCCAATTTCACGCTGGATCGACCCCTGGCTATATCCTCTGAAATATTACTACTTACTTTGTGTCAAATAACGTAATTCTTGCTACACAATCACCAGCAATGTGCTATAATTGGCTAAGCCTAATTTCCACGTGCAGACGAAAAGCGGACACAAAGGGCTGAAATGTTAGGAAATTGTCCTATTCCCTCTCTCATTATTGATTCTCAGAAGATCAAGGATGGGAAGGAATGAAGCAAAGATCTCTTCCTTCCCAGAAGTCCCCACTTCTTCCCACAACCTTTCAAAAACCAACCCTCAGTAGAAGGGAAGAACATGCCTTTGTTTCCTACTGATAAGCCTCTTTGAATTCAGAGAATCTCATCCCTTCTTCCCCTAGGTATTTGCTTCCCCTTTTGTTTATGGGGCCGTTTTCAGGGTGAAATTCTGGGAACAATGATAAGACATAGGCATTTTTGCAGACGATCGCTGGACAAATAAAATTGGCCCGATATCGCAGCAGGTCGAAACGATGGTTGTGGCATCTTTTTAAAAACAAAAGGTGCATTTTCTTATTTTTGAAAAGGGCAGGGCGCATTTTGCGATCTAAAAGAAGGGCAGGGCGCATTTTGCGATCTAAAAGAAGGGCAGGGCGCATTCTGCTGATATGGAAAAGGGCAGGGCGCTGTGCCCTTCAAAAACGGCCTAGCGGGAACACTAGTATTGTATTATATTTTATTGTATGTAGAAATTATTTCTTTTAAAGTAGTTGTCGATTTGTTCTTAATTCCCTGATACAGATGACATACCATTTTGATACTAAATGCTGTTTCTATTAATATCATATGTCTTAGCCAAGAAACTACCATGCGATTTTTTTTCATTCTACATTTTTTATAAGCTAAAAAATAAATCTATCGTTTCCAAAATAGCTTCTTGGATCGAAATGACTCTTCTAGGCTACACATTGTTTTAAAATGTTAATAGTTGATTCCCTCAAAGAGGAATTAACAGACGAAACGCGCTATAAGGTTCTTCACTGAATTAAATGCATTTTGCAGCTCCTATTCTGCCGCTCTGGCCTCTGACTCCTGAAGTACAGTTGACTCTTTTACCTGAACACCCAGATATTCTGAACACATTTTGATGGTCCGGGACTCACATATGCATTACTTTCGTCTCCTCCTATACTGAACACCCTCTTAAACTGAAGACTTTCGTTCGGTCCAATGAGTGTTCAGAATAGATAGAGTCTATTGTACTTTCTTAGCAAACAAAATACTTTTAATCAAATATGCTTTGTGTGTTTTGTGTTCTTTTTCATGACTGAAAGTTTTTTATTTATGTAAAAGAGAAGTCAATTAAAAAATTAAATGAAATAGTTACATTAATTTATTCCTTTGGGAGGGGCCTGAACCCCCTGGACTTCCCCTAAAATCTGCTACTGACTATTCAGTATGGTATTTGTACAATTCGAAATTCTTGTTTGTTTTATAGTTTTTTCATTTTCATTTTAGTATAATCTAGTGCATTGACCAACATAAATGACTGCTGCTGCTCCTAATTCAAATTAGAAAAATCAGGCCTCCACAAAGTTTAAAAATTGTAACATTTAGAATATACATAGTTTTCTTAGAAGCATACTGTATTTTTTGTTTTATATATGCTAATAATGCAACAACGATTTGTTGGTAAGTAAGAAATAAGCAGAAGATTTCAATACCAACGTTTTCAGATTCTTCATACATAACGAAATATGGTAAAACTACAATTTAAACCGAAGAAACCCCCTTTATTTGACGAGCATGTCGTAATCCCCCCCCACCAAGATGATATTGTTTGTGGGTACACGTTATGTGACCCCCCCCCCCATAACCAGAGCCTGGATCCACCCTTGAAACCGAGTTATACGAGGGATGCCTGTCTATGGTTTATCGGTAATACTTTATGTATGTATTCAGTGCTCTCGCTGGAAAACTTTAGTAACTTTTTTAAATGAACGAAGTCATTCAAACGAACGAGTTAAATGAATGGATCAAAAGAATGAACGGTCCTCAAATGAACAGATCATTAAAAAGATCAAGATTCCCCACCTCTAGTGTATACAATGCTTGAAGTTCTTGCAGAACAATTTTGGTCAAATGATTTTTCATTGCAGAACATCGTTAAATATTCTGCTTTGGAGAACGATATATTTAAAGTTTACGGTAATGTGTGCAGCTTCTTTTCCTTAAGAAATATGACTTTTGATGAAAATTTGAGGGAATATGATCCTTGGCAGAGGTTGAGCCATTGAAAAATTTTGGGGATATTTTGAAAGAGTTTTGTTCTAATTTTTTGGCGTGGAGGGGGGGGGGGGGGGGAAGAGCAGTGAAACTTGACTCCCTTTACAAAAGGTTCTGGATCCTCTATTGGAAACAGCAATCTTAAAATCGCAAATTTAGGCCATCTTTGATAAAAGACCCAGGGGAAAAATTCATGATTCTTCCCTCAAAAATGTTTCAAAGGGTATTGAAAACACTACTATAAACTATGGAAAGGGACTCCAGTGTTCTTCTCCGAAGATATTTTTTTGCCATAACTATTTAATTTCAAGTTTGTTCGGCACAAAATTTTATTTTGACTTTGTCCAGCCAACACACAAACTCAAAATAAAACAATGTGCTAATCAAACATTAAATTAATTAGTTAAGTGTCATGTTGCATATTCTACATTTGGACAAAATATTTTGAAATGGCCCTAAACCAATCATCTAAATTCATTTTTTCCCCAAACAAATTTTTATTCCTAAACCTTTCTTCCTGTTAAAATTACAGTATAACCCCAATTTCAGAATTGTCAAGGAACTAGAAAATTTACCGTTAAATCGAGGAGCATAGACATTTAATGCAGTCAAATCCAGACCAGTGAAATGTATCATTAAATTGAGGAAATCTGGTATCGCTAAATCAAAGCTTTCTGTATTTATTTTAGAATGGCAATGTTTGATGGAGTGTAAAAGGCTTGGTTCACAAGGGTAACTTACATTTAGCTCGATGAGGATGAGAAACCAAAAAATTTTAGTTAGACCGGGAAGTTATTTTGCTTTGCCTGTGGCCACCCAGATTACAGAGACCAATCAAATGTGTCCCATGGGCCAACTAGTCCTAACCATAGATCTTAAAATAGAATAGATGTGCCTTCTCCCCACTTTTCTCCTCAGAGCGCGCGTCAACATCCCCCGTTGGACATCACATGATCAAGGGACTCCCCTCACAAGAAACTGTTTCCCTTATCGAAGAGAATCACTTTGCGCCATGATCATTCGCACAATTAAGGGAAATTAAAGCATATAACCCTTGGGTTAAATGCTTTAAGCATGGGTTAAACCCCCCTTTCATCATGGGTTAAATTAAAGCATTTTACCCATTATTAAAGAAAAAGGGAACATTCTGTCCCTCACGTAACACCTCATATTTGTCACTAAAAGTAATAATTAAAAAAGGTAGCAATTTTTTTTTCATTAAGAAATCGCAAATGTATTTGTTGTACTTTTGCAAAAAATGTTCTTTGTTACCTTTTTAAGTTATTACTTTTTAATGAAATGCGGGACAAAATGACACCTTTTTCATGGAATGGTCCATTAGATATTTTCCCATCATAACTTTTGAAGCAAGCGCACAAGCTATTTAAACTTTTTTTCAAGTGCTTTAAATACTGAATAGAAAAAGACGTCTTCAAAAATCTTAAACAAAAATTGACCTTATAAATTTTCTTTTATTTCAATCAAATTTTTCAAATACAGATAAATAGTTTCAATGTGTGCTTTTTCCCACAACTTTTGAAGCCAGTGCAACAATTTAACATAAAACCCGATCTAAAACCATAAACCAATTAGAAATACAAATGTAAATAGTATCGAATATCAACTCAATTAAATAACATTCTAATATTCGCATGCGTTTCGCACCAAAACTATATTAGCCAAACCAAACCCTTTGGTTTGTTCCTAATTTTTAAGCAACTTCAGTGTTTTTTTTTTTTAAGTACTCGGAAAATAAATTATTTGCAATTATAAACTACATGAATGGTCATTTGACTTCCACCCCTCCCCAATTTTTCTTTTCTTCTTTTTTTTTCGTCCCACAGACTATGATAATTTTGACAATTTAAACTCGAGGGTGAAGAAAACTAGTGATTATTGTCCCTTAACAATATTAATTTTGTTACTTTCCTACTTATTGATCTTTGTGAATTATTTTCACTGTTTGAATTGACTGCGCGATACATTCTAACGCTTAAATATTTCGTAACGATTAATTTTATAAACTTTTTAACGAGAAAATCTGCTGCTTCTGTTTTCAACATATGCTTATTTAAACTTAGAAAAACGGAATTCGAAATTTTTTGCATAACTCTTGTGGTCTCATGAGTAACATTATATTTGTGTATTACTCCCAAAACTTTTTCACATTCTCGCTCAGTTATTCTTCACAAATGTACATATTTCAAAGGCTGCAATCTTGCAATAAGTTATCATACTTGAATGTGTCCCAAAATTCTTAAATTTTATTAGGTCTATTTTTTGATTTGTTGTAGTTAAGACTGCGTTGCAGTCGTCGCAGTTCACAACAGAGTGCACTTGCCGGACAAAAAATCCAGCGTAGTCAGAAACATCATTAATATACTGCGTCATGTTAATTGAGATGATTTCTGAATTTTCCAAATTGTCGTCAAAGGAATCGGATGAAAAAGCTTTCTTTCAAAGCATTTTTGTTACGCTTCAAATTTAATCTTAGCATTTGAAGGTTGTCAAAATCAGCGCAATTTGAAGAACTGAACTCTTTAATTTCCGTATGAATGAATAATCTTTTTTTCGCACTTCGAAATTATCCGACGATTATTGTTGAATCCCCCCCTCGCAACCTGATCGCACTGAAAAAAGTTTCAAGGTGATCCTGAGTAAGCTTATAAGTCATTACGCAGTTAAGAACTGGAATTCGGGCACCTACATACTTTTCATATGTTCCCAGCACACTTTTCATAGAAATTAGGAAGCCTAAAAATCCAGTTTTTCGCGGACATACTATAACTAATTTTCCATCGCTTGTTTTTATGATTTAATATAATGCTCGGTATCTGTAGTGAATTGCTTAAAATATTCTTAGTTTCGACTCGGCATGGGGACTTTTTTTGCCTTTAGCGGAAAGAAAGATTTCTGTTACTCACTATGTCTTTATTTTTTAATAAAATTCATCAAACCCTCTTTCGCTAGAAAATCTCAGATTCACACATATATAGATTTTTCACATAAGTATAATGAAAATCTTCAGACAATCCTAGACTTTTAACGACGCTTCGCATTGTTATATCACTGCTGCCCGAGAAGAGGGAGACACGATGTCCCTTGATCACGTGATTCTCGGAAGAATCATGATGACCCCACTTTCTCCGGACGAAATACGCTGCGCTGTAGGAGAAAGGCCTATCTATCCCTTTTAAAGATCTATGGTCCTAACACCCCCTAATTACCATTACACATGCTGTAGATGTAAAAAAAAATATTTGGGGAACTCACTTTGAGGTTTGCCAAAGAAAAAGATGTTTAGAAAGGAACAGACATTACATTTGCATTAGTTTTACAAAATAAAACCAATTATTTTGATGGACAGTATCCCCCCCCCCCCCCCCTTTCATCAAACACATCATTTACATTACACTAATATGTTTAGCATTGTAATGTACATCCGAAACATTTTAGGCTGGGTCTATTTGAATGAACTTTTGTGATTTATCCCATATATGATTGTCTATCTTTTTTTTTTCAGTCAACTTCAAAAATTTAACAGCATTAAGGTATTAAATATTAAGCAGCAAAATATCTCGGCTCAGCTCTGATGTTACTAAATGTGCACCAATCTCTAGGTTGTTTTCTTTCCTCTTTTGCTTGAAAGAGGAGTATGTTGAAAACAATATTTTGGCCCAGTTAATAGTGCTACTGCGATACTTCTCCAATGCCTCTAGAAATCCCTTTAGCCTCCCAACAAATCAGACCCTAGCTGTTGCTTTGTCTGATCAAAGAAACCAAATCTTAAATATTTCCCATTTGGTCCCAATATTCTATATTGGATGGCTGTAATGTTTCTTTACTAATTATTATTTATTGTTTTGTCTCTTTCTATTTAACTCAGAGTTTCTATTGAATAGGTGTGGGCATTGTAAGAGTCTTGCTCCAGAATATGCTCAAGCAGCTACAATATTGAAAAATGAAGATCCTCCAGTTCCTTTAGCTAAAGTAGACGCTACTATTGAAACTGACCTTGCTCAAAAGTATGAAGTTTCAGGATTTCCCACTTTATTCATCTTTAAAGAAGGGCGAAAAATTTTGTATGATGGACCTCGAACTGCCATGGGTAAGCCTTTCCCATGCTCTTTGTTGAAGTTTTATTCTAAGACAAAGAACTGTGCATAGTTGCAATTTTGCCGCTTTATTGAATTAGCTGCTTTGTGGTATCAAGACTGTTTAGAACAAGCAATATTTATTTCAACGTCACTGTATTTTTTTGTAAAAATAAAATCCTGTCATATTGTGTAGTATAGAGCTTGTTTGCTTTCACAAATCTAATCTGAAACCCTTTTGGTCTTAAGTTCTTTACTGGGAATGACTTGGAAGCTGGAAGTTTTATTTACTGATGTTTAGCTGTCAAATGAATTGATATAGCTCAATAGTGATAAAAGAACTGATTTTATAGATAAAATTTTGTAAAAGGCCTTATTTTAAGGTATTAAATTTTGTGAAGTGAACATTGTTTAGATATACAATTTAGTGAAGGGGCTGTAAAGCAGATTCAATTAGTATCTGAATCAAACATAGTTGCATTGACTCAAATAAATTCAAAACACATTTATTTCTCAATGTAAATTTGTGCCAAGTTAAGTTAAATTTGTTAAAATTTTCTTAGAAGATTTTAAAAAAAAAGAAAATATTGAGAATGTTTAAAGATTTTTTTTTTCTTCTAAGATAACGAGTTAAGAAAGAATTAAAGAATGACTAAATTTTTTTAGGCTATTTTATACAATTATTTCTTGCTTAAATGTTATCATTGTTTTTCAAAATATTTTTTAAATGACTTTTCATTAATTTATAATTTTAAGGTATTGTGGAATACATGAAAGAACGTTCCGACCCTAATTGGAAA
Source organism: Uloborus diversus (assembly GCF_026930045.1). Classification (NCBI taxonomy): domain Eukaryota; kingdom Metazoa; phylum Arthropoda; class Arachnida; order Araneae; family Uloboridae; genus Uloborus; species Uloborus diversus. The sequence goes on from NC_072731.1 coordinate 145,668,129, forward strand.
CCACCTCCAGAAGCTGTACTGACATTAACAAGTGAAAATTTTTCTTCCATTGTTGAAAATGAAAAATTGATTTTAGTTGAATTTTATGCTCCTTGGTAAGTTAAAGTTTATTTTATTTTTTTGAAAATTAAATCTTTTGGGAAATTGGTTTTTTAAAAAATAAATAAATAAAAATAACCATAATGACCAGAAAAGTTGATGAATATTTAATGACTTTGAACTATAAAATATTTCTGGACTTAACTGAAAGTGGGGAAATTTTTTGTATTCAATGAAAACAGTTGCAATGAATGATACTAAGCAATGTTAACAAGCAAATAACAAGTTTAAAAAAAATTTAAGAATAATAATGATGAGAAAAAGAAAAATACAAGCAGCAATTAATAGAAAAAGTTGAAAGGTTGAATCCAGAGCTCATTAGCCGTAAAGGATTCAATCAATATGGTCAAAAGACCAAAAATTAAACTATAAACTAAAAAGAGAGGGTTTAAGTTCCAGTATGCAGATGTTATCTATCAGAATGTATTGTAATTGTAAGAATCAAAGTTTAACATTTTGATGTCATTTTTTTTTTCTCCTTTTTGGTCTGAAAAGAAATACACAGCATAAGAATGCATTACATTTAGACCTCTTTTATTTATTTGATTTCTTATTTATTACATTTTAGTTCAAAAAACATATTGAATCTTTATCAATTGTGATAGTTAAAATAAAATAAAAAAAAAACCTGCAAATTCAAATATATAATTTTATTATAAGGTTAAAATAACCCCAAAAACAGGCATTTGCTTGGATTGGGACAGCACCATTGTTTGTATTTCATGCCTTCTGTCTAAAGTACAGTACTTAGTATTAAAAGTATTTCTAAAATCAAGAGTAGTAAAGTGATCTACTTAAAATTAAAAAAAAAAGAAATACTCTAGTGATTTTTATTTATTCCCCCCCCCCCCACACACACACTTTGGGAAAGCATAAAAATAATAAACTAATTATGTTAGGGGAAAAAGTACACAAAAAATTTCAAAGCATGCAGTTATTAGTATTTTCTTAAATTAGATCTAAATGTGATAAAAAAAATTTGATGCTCAACAATTATTTAAAAACATGAGATTATTTTCTAAAATGTCTTCTAAAGATATTAAAAAAAAAAAAGTTTAATGTAGATTTTAAAACTGAAAGCTATTTTACATTAAATCTCATTATATGTTTCATTTATGTGATTTTTGTTAACTATAGTTTATTATAAAATTAAAGTAGAAAAGTAATTTAAGAGCTGAAGCCGTCAACATTAGTTATTTAATTATTTTTGATTCTTTCTCTAGGAATCAACCCGTGTGTGTTTTCATTTCTTGAATAAAGTATAAGCTGTTGCATAATATTTTATTCAATGCACTTCATGCGGTATATACTAATATGTTTTTTATTTAGGTGTGGCCATTGTAAACAGTTAGCTCCAGAATATGAAAGGGCTGCAAAAGTTTTAAAAACTTTGCCCACACCAATACCACTTGCAAAAGTTGATGGAACTGCTGAAAAAGATCTTGCTGAAAAATATGATGCAAGAGGATGGCCAACACTTATTATCTTCCGTGAAGGCAAAAAATATGAGTATAATGGTCCCAGGGATGAATCAGGTTTGAATTTGCGTTTACATAATATTAAAAATAATAATTATATCCTACTATTTTTTGTATGATTTTTTCTTTCATTCCTTTTTTGTATGAAGTTGCAGTGAAATTCTGTTACAACGAATACCAATACAAGGAAATTTTTTCGTTTCAACGAACTACATTTTCAGTCCCTATATAACTGCCATTACATTATTTGAATTCCATTACAACGAAATTCCCGCTACAACGAGCAACATTTGTGGTCCCTTGAAGTTTGTTGTAACGGGATTTCACTATATATCCTTGGAGCTATCTTAAAATGTCTTAAATACCACTTAGCATTTTGTTTTGACCATAGTCAAAAAATGTTGAAAATGAGCTGTGACACATCTTTATGGGACAAGCACCACCTTTATCCTTTTGTAAGATTTCATACTTTATAATTTGAGTAAATATTCCTTTCCACTGAAATTAATTTATCCTTTCATCTTAATATAATAATATTTGCAAAACTTTAACTTCAAAAAGGTTCATGTGATAAGATGCATTAAAATTTTGGGCTTTAAGTTTTTTTAAATAGCTTATTTTTAAATCCAACTAATAGCATAAATTTAAATTGGAATAAAAGATACTATGAAATATGACTCTTCTTTCGAGCACCAGAGAATTGACGATCAAACCAGGTATCAATAGACTCATTATTTTTTGGACATCATGTTTAGACTGTTTTCGTTTTTCTATGACTTTAGCAAAGATGTTAACTAAGATGTAAATTCTCAAGGAAAATTCTACTCCTGAAAGAAAACACATGTTGGCATGCTGCCAAATCCTACCATTAGGAGTTCTGTTTTCAAGGTTATGTTTTACTCTCTTCGGAAAAACTAGGGCCTTTTTTTCTACCACTTATATTTTCTTCCTGTTTTTCTGTTTGAAGCGGATGTAGTTAAATGATTCAAGTTAATGGTAAAGTGGAGCCACTCAGCAAATCGGGAATGGAATGATTCTAGACAGGATTCGCCGATATGTATCAGTCAATGTATATCATGATATATATCACAATATATATCCGATATTTATTTTTCCAGCTATGGTATTTTCAATATAAATAGTACATTAATCATAGTAATATTGTTCATTTATTATTTAACATAACCACAAGGTTATTCACTACATTTTTATGATGTATTAATACACCATTAATATAACAAAGTAATATAATACTCATTTATTACATATTTTATATTCATAAATTTATAGTAATGTAAAAAAACTAATTCTGGTTAAAAGGGCATAATTAAATATCAAACATCGCTCAAAAAAAAAAAAAGAAATTGTCTTATGACTGTGCACTGACTAATGTATATTATTTATTTTTGAGTCATATAACTGTAAAAGTAGCTAACAGAAGAAAAATGAATAAAACAGCTAATACTAAATTAACTCAATTAAAATTGATAGAAATGTTAAATGAAATATTAGATATAAATAATGAAAGAAACCTTAATTTTAAGTCTACATAATGTGATTATAATACAACAAAATAAAAAGTGATATGAGGATGCCTGTACTATTTTGAAGACTTTAGTTTATTCTAATTGAAAATATCGGATATGTATCAAAATATCACGATATTTTTTAACCCTGGTTCTAAAGATGTACCATGCCAAAAATTACTGTACTGCTCACTTATTAATGTATCGCCACACTTAGTTAGAAGGGATGACGCCCAAAGTAGATTGCCAAGGGTGATGTACACCAATCCGCAACAGGTGGGTTGGACAAGCAGCCTACAACCGCGAGGCTAAAGTGCGCGCCACAGGCAGCAAAAAGGGGGGAAGCTCCCAAAGTATATTGCCTTTGGTGGTGCACACCAGTCCACTATAGCTAAGTCGAATATGTACAAAAGGATGGCATATTTAATTACTTAAAAAAGGCAGCTAGTATTATTTAATTAAAATGTGTCAAATATTTGATGTCAATTGTTGAATATCAAACACTGCACTATTAGAGGCTGTCAAAATTGAAATTCTAGAATATTTGATACTTTTTTAGGTATTATTTCATACATGAAGGAACAAGCTAAACCACCTAGTGAAGAAATCAGATCTGTAAAATTACTAGAAAATGCAATTGGAAAAAATGATGTAGTAATTGTGGGCTTTTTCTTATCTGATTTGGAGCAAATTTACACGTCTTATTTAGAAACAGGTAAAGATATATATTTTTTAATTTCCGTGTGTTTCTCTCATTTTTTTCTTTTTCGTTTCAAGCATGTTTCCTAAAATTAATTTCCAACTTTATAGGTTTTAAAAGTTATTTTACATACTTAACCTAAGCTGTCGGAAAAATATATAGACAGTCTGGAAAAATTAATAATCTAAATCAAACCTAAATCAGACCTGCACCAAGGGATACCTTTTCTGTTAAGATACAGTAGTGTGCAAATTAATGTGAACACAAATGAAAAAATGCAATTATTGTTCATATATTTCTTTAATCAAAAAAAAATTACATATTTATTATTTTAATATGACATGTGTCCTCCCTTGACCTTAATAATATCTTAAACACGTTTTGCTATGGAATCAACAAGTTTCTTACAGTTTTCTGATATTGGCTGATCTCGAAACCATATCTGGATAACAGCTTCTATTAATTTTGTTTGTGAGATGCAATCAATTTTGCGAAGCCTAGTTTTCACTATAGCCCACAAAATTTCTATAGGATTAATATCCGATGAATTTCCTGGCCATTATAGGGATGAAATCTTTTTCTCCTAGGAAAATTTTCGCATGATCTTGGACACCTGACACGGAGCCGAGTCTTGCTGAAAATTTGCTTCATTGCTTACATCAACTTTTTCGAGTTCCACTTTCAACCTGTGGTCTAACAAGTCTCTATATTTTTGGGAGTTCATCATACCTTCGACTGGCACAAGGCATCCGGTACCTTTATAAGAAAAACAGCCCCAAAACATCTTCTTTGACGGATGTATAACTGTATGATCAACATGTGCCGTTGACATGTTGACACTTCTGTTTTTTCGTTGACACTTCTTCTGACCTAACGAGATCGTTGCCCTTGTACCGAAAAATGGCTCTCGTCTGAAAATAAAACTTTCCTCCAGTTGTCAACAGTCCAGCTAACATATTTTTTTGCCCAAGCAAATCGCTTTTTCATCATAGCAGCTGTCAGTAGCTGCTTCTTTTGAGGTCTAATTGATATTCTTCCACCTTCAATAAGAAGTGTTCTTACAATTGAATAGTGAACAACAACTCCAACGTGTGCTAAATCTTGCTAAAGTTCCTAGCTGGTTACTTTCCCTTATCAAAAAAGCTTTATCCCTTGCTGTTGTTTTTCTTTTTTTCCCACATTTTCCTTTTCTGTTCATCTCAATTGTCCCAGTATCTCTTTTTTGCTTTAAAATTTTATTGACAGCTCCCAAACTCACATTACACTCCTTGATAATGTCTTTTTGAGTCATGGATGTATGTTCATGCAAAAAAACGATCTTAGTTCGCTTTTTTGGAATAATATCCATTTTCAAAAGCAAGTTATAATGCGTTTGTGCAGATTAACGCCTTAAAAAGCAATATTTTGCAAAAAATAAATAAAATGCACGGCGTCCGTAGTGTGATATGTCATACCACTAACTGACTGACACATTGACAAAACAAAATGGCGGCTGTATTGACTTAAAAGTGTTGCCAATTACGAGACAAAAACAAAATTGTGTAATTTTTGTCGTGTTCACATTAATTCGCACACTACTGTAGTATGGTTTTTTGTATACTTCTGTCGTGGAGGAGGGCTGCTCTTGCTCTTCTTTGTTTCACAATGAAGAATATCTTTGTTATAATTTTAGAAGGCATTTCTTTTTCTTTTGTGACTACAGAATTGTGTAAATGTCTTTCTGTTACAATCAAGGACCAATACAATTGACCTTACATCAGTAATTTTTTCCGAATTGAAGTTCTATGTTTGACAATATTAGGGGAAGGTATTCGGTTCAAATCTCCCTTCCAGAAACTTTTTGGAATTGGAAGTTTCAAAAAGGGCAATTTCAGAAGATCTTTGGTAGCATTAGGAAGAGGAGATTAAAGGCCTTCCCCGGGGCATTTTGCAAACATTTAAGCTTTAATGACGCGATTGTAGACATTTCAAGAAGTGTTAAGGAAAAAATTAAGCTCAATATCTTTCATCTGGTAATTTTTCAAAACTGAAGTTCCAAAAATGTGCAATTTTAAACGACTTTCAATCATGTTAGGGGGAGGGGGTTTCAAAGCGCTACTCCCAGAATCACTGCAAAATTGAATTTCTAAAACGCTATTTTAGAACAACTCTGAAGAAATAGTCTTGTGAACTGTTAAATACAGTGACTGCCACTTATAAAATCACTAGATTATAAAATCAGCTGCTTTTAAAAATTAAATCTGGATAAACAGAGGCATTACAATACCAAACCATGTTAAAAACATCTTTTAATAAAATCAATGTCGCCATTTTATAAAATCAAGTTTTTGTAAAGCATCTCTGTCGTGCTAAGCACAGATGTGGTATCTGCACATTTTATCAAAATTAAGTTATTGTCACCAGGTGGTCGTTAGTAATTTAATTTACCTGAATCTCAAGTTTTTTGGTGATTTGTGAACGCGAAATATTAAAAAAAGCTTTAAGAAAAAGTCGTATTTGCAAATTTGCTTAGTTTGCTAAGGCAATTCGAACGTAAGTGACAAATACTAAACCTTTAAAGTGGTATCTGCGCAGTTACCACTGTTTTCTTTAGTAATTTGTAGATACGACTTTTATACCTTAGTAAAGCAGTATATTTAATAATGTAGCAGTTTATTGTAACACAGAATATTAAAATTAGTTTACCGTTGAATATTTGATACAGGTTGATAATAAAAACTAATACAACTTTGCATAATTGTTAAAGTAAATATTCAGCTTTTTCTATTTAAATGTCTATTTAAAATGCAAATTCTAAAAATGAAATGCATGTAAAATATTCATATCTAATTTTTTCATGCAAAAAAACGCATTTCATTCTACGGCCAGTAATATCTTTATTTAAGTATCGTCTGCTGTCAAAATTATCTTCATGCTTGGTAAAAGTGAATCTAGAAAATAAAACATTATAAAAAATACATTCTTTGAATATAAAAAACAGAAAATTGTAATGGATTACAGGTTTAACAGTCCATAGTTTTGAAAATGGTATCTTTCAGAAGGTAGATTCTGCTTGATTTGTATTAACAAATTAAAGCGAAACAGCTAAGTCCAAAGAAAGCAGATGTTTTCAGTATTATTTAATGATACATTGAGCACGATTCACTCTTCTATTTTTGTCATATCTGTGCAGATACCCCTAAAATGCCTAGAAATTGTCACTTACAGTGAAAATAGCTTAGTATATGAAAAGGTTTTGAAAAGAAAATTTGTCGTAACTACATTTATTATTTTTAAATTAAGATTTTTACAAAAATACTCTTTTACGGTTTTTAGATAAGTTATTAACGAAAGAACTACCGCAAGTTGAGCATTTAACTAAGTCATAAATCAAAGAAACGAGTTGTAAAACTTTAATCATCAATTTCTCATTTTGAGCTCTATTGCAGATACCACATCTGTGCTTAGTACGGCAGATCTGCTGCTGTTGTTGTTTGCATGTCCTTAATAAACTACTACGGAAAGATTGGTACCATTGCCTTGAAAGGTTTGACTTCTTTATTAACGGATAAGACAACACAAAAAAGATTTACAGCACATAGAGAAGAAATAACACCCATGACACCGGCGGGAATCGAGCCCGCAAACTCCGGCATATGAAGCAAAGCTTCTACCATAGAGCCATGGAGACTCTAAAAAGCATCTGTTAAAAATGGAAAAAGACAGTTTTACTGCATTAAAAATTAAGACAGGCATAAAAATTCTAAAGTTATATGTCTGCTCAAGGAGTGGGGCAATCGGTCTCAGAAAATGAGTGAACCATACTGCCAAATTTGTCCTTTCAATAGATGTCAGAAAAGCTCTTGTTAATCACACAAAAGTATGCAATATTTTAAGAACCTTATGTAAACAAAAAAAAAAAAAACATGTTTAGTTAAAATGTCAACATTTTGAAACACTTAATATAAAATATTAAAACACTATTCTTAATTCATTTCTTTTGTTTTTCAGTATTTATTTCTATAATTGTAGGTTTGCCCGTTTATAAAATCGGAACCAGGGTGATTTTAATAAACAGTGGGCACTGTAATTGTAATAAAAACTTGTGAAGGATCAAGTTTTTTTTTTTTTTTACAAAATATAATAATAATAATGATAAATGTGTGAATTTAAAAAAAAAATTATAAATAAAACTTTACTTGGTGTTAGAAACTGTTACAAAAAATATTTACATCTTAAGAATAAGATAAGTAAATACTGTAATAATTAAACAAAAGTAATAGACATTGCTTGAAGATCATAGAAACGTACCAATGTTAATCAAAATTCATGTAAAAGATGTTACACAGGATATTATTTTTTTTTATAGAGCTTTCTGTTTTTGAGTAAAGAAATTTTTTTAATGTGGACGACCAAAAATCTTTGAACTAGGCAAGGTTTTTTGTGGATCGGTGCAGGTCCACTGGCTGAGAATCGCTGGTCTACTGTATGATGATAAAATATGTAATTTAGAGGGGAAGTATTTTATTCTCCTTTAAAAGCAGATAGGATATGAGTTTTTCATTTTTTATGTATTTTTCATATTGATGTATTTTATTATTCTTCATCCTCTTCACTGGTACTACAGTCTGTTGCTGGTCAAGACCATTTCTCCAATTCTTTCCCACTTAACCCTATCCTGTGCAATGGCCCTCCATCCATTCATTCATACTACTTTTAAGTCCTTTTCTATCCTATTCAGCCATCTGACTGGGGGTCTGCCTATGGTGTTTTCCTTCAATGTTGGAGAAAGTGTGGGGGAATGCATCTGTATATCAAAATATGTGTCCTAGCCACCTAATGCAAGACGCCTTTATAACCTTTAAGATGTTAAGTTCACCATACTTTTTGTAAATTTCATGGTTATAAGCTATTCTCCAAGAGTTATCTTGTTTTATTGGTTCAAAAATTTTTCTTAAAACCTTTCTCAAAAGTCAATAAAAGGTCTTATCAATGTTTTATATAAAATTATTTTAGTTTTAAATCTGATGTAATTTGATTTTAATTGGTTTTTAAGGCCATAGAAGCACCTATTATCCATGGATAACCTGTTTTTAATTTCAATAATCATAATTACTGCTTCATTATTGAACAAAAACCTTAAAAATGTTTTGTTCAATGTCATTTCTTATCCTCTTTTTAAATTTTTGTACCAATGTTTAAAACCAATTTTATTTTTATGTCTTCTTTCGTGCTAATTGGTACAAAAATCATGATTTTTTTTTTCTTTCAGCAAATACCTTCAGAGGGAAGTTTACCTTCTACCATGTATTTGAGAAAAAAATTTTGAATCATTTTGGTGTAAAAAAGTCAAAAATTGTTTTGTATCAACCAGAAATATTTGCTTCTGAATATCAACCCACTAAATTTGAACTGACTAATGTAAGTCATTTTACTGTTTTCAAAAATTTTCAATTGTTTTATTTATTTAGTTTTTGAACTACATAGTTTTCTGGAGAAAAATGTGATGGATATACAGTGAAGCACTGTTATACGTTTTTAGCAATCATGCATTTTTTAAATTGATCCTTGCAGGCTCTAATACACATTAATGTATGCCTATTATATATTTTTTGATTTATACGCTTGTTTCATAAAGTCTGTTCAAAAACGTGTAAGGGGTGCTTCACTGTATAATATAAATTTACACCCTTTTTTTTTTGTTACATTACAAGAATTGTATTTATTTAATTAAGGAAAATAAAAACTAATATGCTTTAGCATTTCATTTAAATATTTGTTTTTTATGTAAAGGACATAATGCCATAGCAAAAAAATTTTATTCGATTAAATATGCAAAAATTTATTCATGCAATCAAAAAGTGATGAACTTATTATGTTTTCTTTTGTTATCAATTCAAAACAGGTAATTGAAAAAAAAAAATATGTATAGGCATTATATATATATATATATATATATATTTTTTTTTTTTTTAAACTTGAAATTAGATACACTATGTGTACTTTTTGGAGAAGGATCCATAATAAATCTGATGAAAAATTTAAAAACTGTTATGATCATACTTAAAGTTGCGCTGACTATCATGGTGTTTGCCACAAATTAGCCTCTGACATGAGTAGGTCGAAAAATCCCATTTATCTTTTCTTTCTTTTTAAAAATTATTTTATTTACTTCTGATGGTTCTGCATTACCTTTGCATTGTACTTGCTGAGCTCCATGCATTGTCTACTATGCCTGTTTAATACTAAATACTTATCCCATTTGCCTCAAAAAGTGAACTGCCCATGTATGATAATTATCAAGCAAACAGCCACACCCAATAATGGAGTTGCTATGGTGATGGAACCAAACAATTCAAATTAAATTGTCAATTGGTTAATTTCAAAATTAAAATTTAAAAATTACCCAATTGTTATTTTCGATGATTTCCGATAGATAGCAGTATAACTCAACACATTTTGAGTTTGTTTTTGCCCTACGTTAAAAATGAGAAAGCAATTGGCATTTAGTATTACGGGGGCGTTGGTCTAATATTGCTCTTGCAAACATGCTGATAGTGGGTGATTCATTGGTTTGAAATTTTATCTTTCATTCCTCATTTTATTTAAACAAATAAGACTTTTATTATGTCTACTAGATTGTTCCGCCCTAAAAATGTTTTGCTACTTATAAGCAGTTGCCAGATTGTCCCCCCCCCCCCTCCCTCTTGTTTGCATTACCAACACAAAAACTGACGTGTGAAGAATGATTTTTTTTTCAAAAAAGAATTCACAATTTTATTTTATTTCTAGACATATGAAGATGCCTGATAATTATTTGCATTTCATGTTTCTTTAAAGTCATTTTGTTCGTCCAAATGAGTACATTTGTTTCATTGTAATTATGTTTTGTAGACAGCAGCTGGGTCTCATGATGTAACCAGGTTTATTAATGAGCATCATTTGCCTCTTGTTGGAGAAAGAAGTAGGAAGAATATTTGGAAGTATGGTGACAAATACCCTTTAGTTGTTGTATATTATGATGTGGATTTCAGTTTTGATCATAGAGTTCGTAAGTCACATCTGAGTTCCTCCCCTCCCTTATTTAAATCGATTATTTCAGAAAGGGTGTAAGTCCTACGGGAATCCATTAGACTTACGCCCTTTCTGAAATAATCGATTCATTTATATTTCTATATTGGAATCTAGCCCTAATTTTATGATTTTGTGCTTTGTATAGAAACACAACTTATCCAAAAGGAAGTTGCTAAAGTAGCTAAGGACTATACGGGGGAAATAACTTTTGCTGTCTCAAATGAAGAAGAATTTGAAGATGAACTGGTGCAACTTAATTTAGATGATAGTGGTGAAGATGTTAACGTTGGTTATTTTGAGAGCAGAAAAATTAAGTACAGGATGGAACCAGAGGAAGATTTTTCTGCTGATGTATTGAAGAATTTTGTTCAAGATGTTCTCAATGGTAAGTTTCATAATGAAAAAATCTAGTTCAGTTGGTTATGCTTCTAATATATGCTTTAAGTTTTTTGATGTAGTTCATTATCTAATAAGTGCAGCTAAGTTTTTAGTGTAATATTCAGCTCAAAATACTTGAGATCTTGTATTTTAGTTTTTTTTTTTTTAAATTCTTCAGTTCAAAGTTTAATATTACTCAGTCGCAAAAGATGTATGCACACAGAAAGAAACGAGCTACTATCACAAAACTTAACATGTATGTAGTATATGTAGAAGGTAAGCAAATAATTGTAAGTTCAGAACAAAAGATCATTTTACAGTCGACTCGCAACAAGTCAAAGCCTTAAATTTTGAATGTTCCTTTATCTCAAAGCTTTCATTGAGTTTCAAAGTCTTGAGAAGGCTGTGGGAACTTCTCATAACTCAAAGGTTTTAGCCAGTCTCTCAGGACTTTGATTTACTGAGAGTTGACTGTAAGAATTTATGGCATCAAAAAAGTTACAAATCAGTAAGTAGCATAGAATTCTCTAGCAGCTCTACAAGCTGAAACATGGCTGACTTTTGGTCTCCCATGACATCCTGAGGAAGATCATGCCATATTCTTTTCAACTGGGCACTTAATTCACCAGTATTCCAGAAGACTGCAGTTACCTTCCAAAAATGTCCCAAGTAGTCTGAATTGGGGAGAGGTCTATTGACCTGACTGACCACAGTAGTACCTCATGTCCTTGAAAACATTGATGGGAGTCGCCCAGTATGTGGGCAAAGGTTGTCTTGTTGACAAATAGCACAGCAGGAACTGTGGTTTTCCTGGTTGCTAGGCTTTGCACTTGTAACTGGAAGGTTCCAGGTTTGATGCCAACTGGTTGAAGATCCTCAATGTTCACTAATAGTAAGAGTTTTGTTTTTAAAGTCAAAAACTGTCGAACACTAACATTGTCAAATAGTCATTACCAACATTTTTTATAAACACGTAAGATTTTCTGATGCAGAAAAACTATTTAACTATAATTTACACAACATATCAATTAAGTTAGTTTAAAAAAAATTAAATTAATCACTTTACAATAAATTTATAAATTTTCTTGAAAATTAATTAGTTGTGCTGTAAAAATAGTTAAGGATTCAAAAATTGTTGAACTCGGATTTCAAAGTAATTCTGTTTAAATTTTTTAATAAATAAAACAATTAGTTGAAACTTTTTTATCAATCTAAAAATCCATCTATATCAGGATTTATGTAGCATCTTTTTTCTTTTGAATAAAAGTAAACCTAAGTTGATAATGCTATTTTTGTATGTGATGTAATTAACTTTTTTGTGAAGTAATATAAATATTCTCTGTTCATAAATGAGCCAATATTTACTTAAAATACAACCAAATTCTTTTAAGTTTCTAATAACTTTTGGTGCTAAATTTGCACCGTATCCTGAAAGTTACATCTCAGTTCAGGATGCCTCAGTAAGAGTATGGTAGACAGGTTTTAGAAAAACCTGTATAACCCGTGTAGTTCTGCATTGAATTTTTTCCAATTTTTGATTGATCCATTGGGAACTTAGAAATAAACTTAAAGCTAAACGCTTGGTAATGGTGGTAAATGCTTCATAACTGGTATTTTTTCACTGCAGGCTTCAAAAGGAAACATATTCAGAATGGAGCTAAAAAAAAAAAAAATATGTGAATGTTGACTAAAGATGTTTATTTTATTTAAGTGGAAGTTTGCAAATGAAACCATGCAAATATATGCCCTGTTAAAGATGCAGGACACACAACTGGTCAGTAAAAGTCTATGTGGTCAGTATTTGTCAGTGTTATCAGAATTCAGTCAATAAAGTCAGTATTTTCTTGCAAATTTGCCAAATTTATTTTAAGAAAAAAACAGCATCATTTTCCCCGTTTTCCATATAAACTTTATAAAATGCTTAAAAAAGTGAGGAATTGCCAACATTGCTACTTAGTTTTGGCAATACTTAAAAAAGAACTAGCTGAATAAAATAAGAGAAATCTCTTATTATATTCAAAGTTTATCCACAAATAGTTTTAATATTTACCAACATACATCAAAGAGCTAAATCGTTCAAAAAGGAAAATGGTAATCTGCATTAGATGTTGCTCAATGTTGTTGTAATAACTTGTACTAGTGTTCGCCCAGTGGTCGAAATTCGACCATATTCATAAATAAATATTTGAGAAATCTTGTATGAATTTAACTATTCCCAACATTTTATTTCTACTTTTACCCTTGTTTACTGCATATCTAGAAACACACAATAACAAAAGGTAATAATTTATTCTAATTTTGCTTTTTGTCTGTTAATCTCAAAATATATGTATGAAAAGTGATATTTTGGTAATGGGGTCGTTTCCGAAATTTTTAAAGTGTTTTTTCTGAAAGAGCAAGCAAAAACACATGGGTTTTAACCATTATTTAAATAATTTTTAAACATTTATCATTTTTTAACAATTATTTTAATCGGTGCGCAGACTGAAATTCAGTTTTTACGCTTCTGCATATGATATCAAAAGCGATGAAATGCCATTCACTGATGCCATTAGTGCACAGCACAAATTATCATAGCGTGGAAAGGCGATTGACAGCAAAGCGTAAACATATAACACAGCAATGGAGTAACGCACCTAAGTAGATCACTTGTAACGTCATAAAGATCACGCTTTATTTCCAAATTCGAACATTTGAAATATTAATAAAAAATAACTGTCGAGAAAACAAAAGTTTTTTCAGGCTCCAAGTTATTTCTTCTGCTTATTCTATAAATTTCAGTGACTAAAAGTAGAACTTTTGACTGAAGAAAACAGCCCCATTGATAAATTGGTGTAGTCGTCAAATTCTTCGCTTGATTAATTTTATTTTGGATACCATGTTGCTTTGTGCTAAGCTATCCAAATAGATTCTTCCTTACTCTTTGTTTACGTATGCAAAGGAAAAACATTTTTTGCACTGGCATTGGAAACAAAAAATTTGACGCCAATAGATAAAAATCGTCAATAATACAATTTTCGAAATATTCCCGTATGAAATGAAGCACCAAAACTCAGTTTATACGAAAAACTTCTGTGTGAACAATATTCCGTATAAAACGTCTACTATTATTGAGTAAGTAGCTTCTTCGTCATTAGAAATATAAATTCCCAAGTATAAAATGGTGGAACTCTACTCGTGGCAACATATAACTGTCTATTTGAAAACACTGGACGTCGCAATACTAGTACAATTTTTAAAAAAGGTCATCTTTGAGATTTTTTTATGGTTGAGGGCGGTGCATAACTGATGTCACACTTTTCAACATTTTTGGCCCTCTCCCCTCTTTGTCAAAGTTTCGCAGCTCACCTTACCCCTCTTCCTTTTGTCACATGTCACGCTGTTTTTCATAAACGTTCCTATTACAAAAAGGCTTGTTGTCACATTCTCCCCAATGTCATATCCCTCTTGTCATTTCTTTCCTCTTTCTAGTCTCAAACTTTTACTATATCGTGAACCCCACCTTAAAGCGACATCATTCATGGACAGCCCCTGTTTTGGGGTAACCATATGGAAACATATATTTCCCTACTCTTTGTTTATGTATGCAAAGAAAAAAACATTTCTCGCACTGCAGTTGGTGTGAAAAATCTGACGCCAATAGATGAAGAGCCCTCTCCTTTGTCACAAACTGTTACTATTTCGTGAACCCCACCTTAAAGCGTGACTTCATTCTTGGACAACCCCTGTTTTGTGGTAACTGTATGCAAATATATATTTCCCTACTCTTTGTTTACGTATGCAAAGAAAAACATTTCTCACGCTGCAATTGGTGCCAAAAATTTGACGCCAATAAATGAAGAGCGCCAATTTCCCAATTATCAAAATCTTCCCGAATGAAATGATGCTGCAAAACTCAGATTATACGTAAAACTTCTTCATGAACAATATTTCTTCTAAAAAGTTGAATATTATTGAGTAAGTTGCCTTGACTTCTTCCATTAGAAATATAAAATTTCAAACAGACAAATGTACGAATTGTACTTGCTACATTAAAAATTGTCCATTCAAAAACACTGGACATCCTAATAATAGTGCAATTTTATTTTAAAAAAATCGTTTTTGTGATATGTTTACGGTTTAGGAAATAACTGAGCAATACACTTCTCAAAATTTTTGACCCCCTCTCCCCTTTGTCACAAAGTTTCACATTTCACCATGCTCACTGTTCCCTTTGCCACATGTCATACTGTTTTTAATAAACTTGCTTATAAAAAAAAGGCTTGCTGTCACATTTTCTCCATTGTATGTCCCTCTTGTCATTTATTTCCTCCCCCTTGTCACGAACGATTAATTTAATGAACCCCACTTTAAAGAAGGACTTTATTCGTAGTCAGCTCCTTGTAAATAGACATTTCTCTACTCTTTTTTTTTATGAATGAAAAAGAAATGTTGGCAAAAGCCATTATTTTGGTTCTTGGAGAGATTCGTAAAAAGCTTGAATGTATTTTAAATTGTTTAAAACTTACCTGTAAATTCAAACCTATCCGAGAAAAACAGATTCCCGGTCTTAAAAGACTTGATTATCCGGCGGACGTATGAAATCCCCAAGTGACTAAACACCCAACAAGTCGATCACGTGTTTCGCCCATCTCCGGACGTGACGTCAGGCCTCAAGAGTTGAGGATCTTTTTGCTGAAAGCAGTGAAGAAGATAATTTAAAAATAGCAACAGTTAAGATATTAACTGTGTTTTGAGTTGCAAATTTTGATGACGTCACGTCATTGCGTCGGGGTAACAGTGATGGTTTAAATAGAAAGTCAATCAATCGATCTCTTATGATTTGCTTCCGTTCTGCAATCTGCAGACGGTTTGTTTTGATGTGAGCATGTGTGCTCTGGTTGATTTGTCCACGCAGGGGACGTGGAAGTTTATTAAAGAAATGTAAAAATTAAAGTTTGTTTTGCATGCTAGTAGTGCAGGATAAGTTCTAAAACAGTACCCTATGTTTGGAAGGCGGTTTTGTGAAAATAAAATTAGAAAGAAAGAGTTGATGTATTGAATTAGGCTTAACAGGACCGAAGGATCCGAAGCTGCTCATCCTAGGTTCCGAGCTGGTCGGACCGTACAGGTTCAGTGTGGGGTGAGGCATCTCTTCGACTGGTGAGGTGACCTCTAATAGACTGTGCGTCCTCTACTACTGAATGTTCTCCTGTTTGGCATAGAAACCAGGTAAATAATTTCCTGTACTGCATATGGTGGGGAGTCTTCTACTGTGGTATGAGTGTGCCTGGAATGCAGTGACCATTGACAGAGGATGGTCTGTCGTCCACGAGTGGACGTGTGGTTTTTTCAACTGAAAAGTTCATCCTATTGATGGATGTGACCTTCATGTTTTATGTGCCAAGTGCTTATGTGTGGACTTCCAAGGGTATGAAATTTCTAAATAGTTTTTCTTGGACTGTACCAACAATGTGGTGTGCTGTTTAGGGTTGTTTTATTGAGGACGTTTTAGAACTGAAATTTAGAGAAAACGAATAATGTGATATTTCTTATTGATGTATGTTGGGGGGAAATATTTAATTTGTTTATGGGGATTTGGTTTTATAAATGTTGAATATTAGTTTTTCCTATTTATACTTATACATATGTTTTAAATAAAATGTTATTTAAATTGAAATTCAGTTTCCATTGCTTCATTTCTCCCGAACTTCCCATTCCACATCCGTTGGTCCTTTTTCCGAGGGCCAACAAGAAAAATATTTCTCGCGCTGGCATTTTGGTGAGAAAAATTTTACAGCATTAGATAAAGTTCGCCAATCCTTACTATAGAATAAGGGCCATATTAAACGCCAATCCTTATTATCCCAATTATCGAATTCTTCCAGAATGAAATGATACTGTAAAACTCCTTTAATACGTAAAACTTCTGTATAAACAATATTCTTTGTAAAAGTAGGCATGACCGTTGCCGTTAGAAATATAAAATTTTCAACAGTCAAAGGAACAAATTCTACTCATGGCAACATAATTGTCTATGCGAAAGCACTGGACGTCATAATAAATAATCGCCAATTTTATCAAAAGTTTCACCTAGAGATTTGCTGTTGGCAATAGAAAAGGCAGGTATTATTGTGAGAAGAAGGTAATTTTATCCTCCCTCCCTCCCTCACTCCGTAAAATGATTTATTTAAATATTGAAATCGCGGAAACATACTCAAAATGAAAACATTTTTAATGCTCATAGTTACCCAAAAAGCCTCAATAATAGAAAAAAAAATGCAAGACTTGCATTTCTTTACGGTCAAGCGAGAAATGGCAACACATAATATTATCTATCAATTTCTTCACGCTAACTAAATCGTGTGAAAAATCAAATAAAAATGAATTTTCGCTAACTTATAATTTTTTGTAGATCATTTTCTAGTCATCTTAGCGGGTTTTCGTTTTTTTGCCGTAAACGGGGCGTAAACGTTTTTAGGAGTAGTTTTCACGAGCTTTCCAACCATAACAAGCTCAAAGCACTAAAATGCATTTTTCGTGTAGAAAAAGCGGTTTAAAAAATAAATTAAAACTTAATGTTTCACGCTTCCAACAATGAATTTCAACAATGGAAAAGAGATAAAATTAAAATTTTTGAGTTTTGCTAACTAAAAAACGTTTATAACTTTTTTCTAGTGGATTTAGGTTATTGGACCTTGGGCACCCTGACAATTTTTTCGTTAGGAGTATTTTTTAAAGACCTTTACAACCATATCAAATTCGAAAAAAATGGACCATCCGTTCGCATAGAAAGAGCCATTTAGGACAAAAATGCGTTTTTTATTAATATCTCCGTTAATTAGTGTTCGATTTCAAAAATTTTTATTGATGACACTAAAACTCGGCAATAGCTACTGAACAAAAAAAGAATCAATGAAATCGGTTCACAAACAGAGGAGGAATCGGTACCGAAAGAAAACAGCTTGCCTATTAATATATAAAGATGTTTCTGAAGCAAATGTTTTGAATGTGCAGTTATTTCAGAAAAAAAACCCCTCTTTACTGAATTGGTTCATTTTTTGAACTGAACTCGCCCGAAAAAATCCTGGTGGGTTTTATCTGGCTGCTCTCAGTTTGGTAAACCCTGGGTTCAACAAATTCTGGGTGTCAGGCTACCTGAGCAACTAAAAAGTAAAAAAAAAAAAAAAAACCTTGACAACTTGTTTTTGTAGAACAAGAATTTTTCAGAAGCCATGTTGTACTGAACTTTCCTTTAAGTTCTGAGGAATAATTTGTCTGTTGCCTAAAATTTTTCTCTAGTTCCTAAGATTAAAAAAAATGTTGTCTTTGCTCATCTCATATTTATGTGAGTTAAACTTGTAACTTTTACTCAAAATGTTTTACCAGATTAGATTTACATTACAGAATAGGCATTGCCTTACAATACAAATAGATCAAGCATCCATTTTACAATGCGTAATTAGATAATATTGCTAATTATTATGCTAAAGTTAATCAGTGTTTTTGACCTTCCAAACAGTTTCACCCATTGAGATGGAAATAGTCAGGGGGGGGGGGGGAAACTGTTGTCTCACATGTTTTCCTAGTGTGCATGATTGGTGAATTGTTAATCTTTTTTTTTCTTGTTTTTCTCCCACAAATGTACCCATTGTACAAAAATTAAATATACTTTATTAGTTGCAATTTTAATTAAATGACTCATAGCTAAATTTATCACACTTTTTCATTTTTTAAAGTATCACTCGGTTGCTTGATATTAAGTGTCTTTCTTTCTTTGCCACAAATATTTTCTTAATTTTTTTAAACATGAAATAAAATCTTAAGAACCATATTAGTTTTTTAATGACGTTAGTCTAATAATTTCCTTTCTGCTTTAAAAAGTCATGGTTTTTGTTATCGTATTTTCTTGTTAATAATTTCCTGAAACTAAATGATAAATTTTTGCAGGGGATGTACCAAGACACATAAGATCTCAACTTATTCCAAAACAAAATAAAGGTCCAGTTATTACTGTTGTTGGCTCTACTTTTGAAGAATTAGTTATGAAAAATAAGAAGGATGTCCTGCTAGAATTTTATGCCCCTTGGTGTGGACATTGCAAACAGCTTGAGCCAATTTATAAAAACTTAGGAAAGAAATTTAGAGACAATGATAAAGTTGTCATTGCTAAAATAGATGCCACAGCTAACGATTATCCAACTAACTTTGATGTTAATGGCTTTCCAACTTTATATTATGTGCCAGCATCATCTAAGAAACCCATGCAATATGATGGCCAGAGAACGCTTGAAGATTTAACTAAGTTTGTAAGTGAGCAAGTTTCAAAAGATTCTTCTAAAGATGAGTTGTAATGTATGTTTATTAATTTTTTAATTAATTTATTGACTTTTTTGTAAGCAATAAAATTTCAAAATATAACTTACTTTTTAAAAATATTTTATAACTGATTTATAATCAAAAGAAATGTTTATACCTTTTGATATATATATATATATACATTTCCGCATTTGTTTGAGAATTTAAAACATAATTTGTTATATGTTGTATAATATCATCAAAAGCTAGTTTGCTACCAGAATTTTAATTTTTCAATCATTAATATTATGATTCAAAGTTTATGTATTTATTATTATTTTTTATTTGAAAAAGAGGAAGAAATTGCTAGTGGTAAAAGTAAACAAAAATTTCTAGATTAAAAAAATCCACGCTTAAAAAAAAAAGAGTCAAAAGTTTTATAAATTTAATGTAGATTTTCAAATAGTTTCTAGCATTTACATGGTCTTCCCATATTAGTTCTGCTACATAACATTCCTATGTCGGATGTGCAATTTTTTTTTTTTTTTTTTCAAATGTTAAGCAGAAATGTTACAGAAAGTGGATTGAAGGACAAATCATGCAATATTATACAACTGCAGTAAAGCAAATGTAATGAAAAAAAATGGCACTAAATATGCTTTTGTGATAAACTGGCAAATTTACCTTCATTTGTGTTACACTTCTTAATGTAGTTTTTAAGTGTCTGCTGTTCATATTGTTGATGGTTGGATTAATTTTAAAGATTAAGCCTGTTGATAGTGATTGTGTGAAATAGAAAAGAAAAACTGATCTTGAATTTATAGTAAAGTAAAATTGTACTTTCTTGGTGAAAATTTTTATGAATATATATACTATTAAAAAGAGAGAATATACATTTAAAAAGCAATTCTCAACAAATGTTACAGTATGTCTGGATTTGTAAATGTAGGTACTTCATATTCTATAATTTTTTACTACTTAACATGATTTTTTTCAGATTTTTTAAGAAAATAAATAAATGAACAGCTAATAGTAACAACTACAATTAGCTTTGTGTTATTTTCCAAATTTTATTATGCATTAAATAAAGTTTCATGGCTATTTATATTCTCATAATCTTTCACTTGTTATATATATAACACAGATTCAAAATAATAGAATACTTAACACTTTTTGAAAAAAAAATTTTAAACCAAATATAAGTGCAAATTAGGTATTTTAATGAACGTGCCATCTTTCTTAGGCCTTAAAGTGTACATTTCATTTTAAATATACTTAACTAAAAAATAATCTTAGACAGAATAATCCAAAAGTTTATAGTGATGTGGGCTTACATTGAGTCAAAAAAAAAAGAATATTTTCATCTAAAGGGGGGAAAACATTTTCAAATGAAACAATATCAGTACTTGAATGCATCATTTTTGCTGGATTCAAAGCTTTAATCCTTTCACACACAGATTCAACCACTTATTTACATTCATCGCTACTGACAACGTTCCCATACCCACTTCAATGCGGCAACAAGTTCAATTTTGTTAGCGGGCATTTGGTCTTAAACCGTTTTCTCTAGATATAATGGTACCACAAATTCTTGATTGTACTGTGATCGATAGAGTTGCTTGACCAATTTAATATGGAAATTCTTCTTTCTGGTTTAAAATTAACTAGTCGATTTAGAGATGTGACATGGAATAGAATCTTGCCGAAGATAACATGTGTCACTGCTGTGGCTCAGATGAAGTGTCATGCAGTATTATTGATAAACAACCGAAGTCACACATTGTTTTAGTATAAAATACATACAATTGCCCAATTCCAGCAGCCCACATGCACTCACACATCATAAAAGATGTCTCAAATTTGAGAGAACGTCTTACACAATATCTGTCATACATTTTACTTTTGAAAATGTCTAACCAGAACACTTTTTTCGTTCACAGATATTTCAAAAAACGAATAATCACTGC
The DNA here is from genome assembly GCF_026930045.1 of Uloborus diversus. Taxonomy (NCBI): domain Eukaryota; kingdom Metazoa; phylum Arthropoda; class Arachnida; order Araneae; family Uloboridae; genus Uloborus; species Uloborus diversus. The sequence continues at coordinate 145,689,607 of NC_072731.1, forward strand.
ATATAATATTTTTTCAACCTTGTTGTCTCTTTCTGAGCTTCCATTTTCTCCAGGATAGTCATGCTTGTTTCTGCTTCATGGTTCTCTTTGGTTTTGCTTTGCAGATTCGCATTTGGAATTGCAGTTTATGCAACTGTCCAAGTGTAGTTGGCGTGGATACAATACATATAGAGATTTTCTAACACTTATGTATGCAAGAAACATTTTTCAACGATTACTTTGGACAATTTGCTTTAATTTGGGTTCCTCTCTGTCAGTTATTATAATTTTTCGGTCTCATTTACTTCGGTTACTTATTAGTTGGTCAGTCCTTCTATATTCCTTTATATAAAATCTTGCATACTGTAGATAGTAATACGTTAGTTTGAATTGAGTTAGATTATTTTTTTTCTAACTTTAAGCAATGATACAATATTAAACTTCGTTTCTATGTATCACCGTGACGCCTCATTTTGAGCAATAAAAGGCTTTTAAAAGGGCGTAAAATTATCCGAGCACCAAACTTCGTACTAATGACAGGCTATCTGTTAACAAGTATGCAATTTTTTTCACTACTTTTTCAAATTTAGATTGAATGAATAGATTATTCTAATTTTTTGACCCATATAAAAAATCAATATAATTTTCCAATGAGTTAATGATCCATAAGTTGTTGAAATTGGTTTACCTACTCATGCATGACATGTTTAACTCTTTTTTATTTGCATGCGCTCATTTGTCCCAACTCAGGGACAAGTTTTGTTCAAACAGTTCTGATATTCTATTATTTTGAATTTGGGCTGTATATGTGTGTGTGGCTGGTGGGATTTCTGCAGAAATTTCTGAAAACCCTTCCTGGCAAGACACTTCTACCTGTAGACAATTCACCAAAGGCCATGCTATGTGTACATACTCAATGTTCCTCTCTCTTCTCTGAAGACTTAATTAAATTTTAAAATATTTGTAATTTCAGTGGAATAAGTAAGCAATTGTAAAAACTCTGGATAAATTCATGCAAAAAAGCTAGACATTTAATGCCAAGTTAAAGAATGGAGAATACAACAGCTTAAAAGTGTTTTTTTGAAATAAAATTGATTATTTTTCTCTACTTAAACTGGTCAACCCTTCCACATATAAAACTTTGAAGGGAGTCAAATTGTACTTAAAAGTTAGAATTTTACTCCTTGTTTATGCATACATATATATATATATATATATATAGAGAGAGAGAGAGAGAGAGAGAAAGTGAGATTTAATTACACAATTTTAAAAAAAATGATGAAAAAAATTATGTGCATCCTTTTGTATTTTAATTTTTGTCTTGATATTATCAGCAATTTAAAAGTATGTGTAGTTAAGGAACAAAATGATTGTTTTTCACCTGAAATGAAGTTACATTTAATTGCTAATTTTTGTGTCCTTTAAATAATGCACATCTTGTTTTACGTTTGATATATTTATTGTAAAAGAATGAAGAAATTTTTTTTTTATAAATACGTCTGTACATATATTTTGATACATTTACTTATAGTATTTATGAAATTTTGTACTACATAATATTTTTTTGAATAAAGCGTTTCATTTATACATTGATTTTTCTTGTATTTTTTGATGTAACAAATTCCGCAGCTTGCACTTTTGGGTTGAAATATTGTTTTGACAGATTTTTTTCTCAAATATATTTCATATGTCCTCTTATAATTCTGATAGCATTTCAACAAAAGCCTTTAAAAAATCTGGTAGAAATTCAAAAAATTTAAAATTTTCCTTTTGAACCTGACACTCAGATATTCTTAAACACACAGATCCTTTTTTTTTTCAATTACTTTTATGTCATGGCTGTCTGTAATTCTTACAGCATTTGTCTACATTAGTATCAAACAAAAGAAATAATGTACGGGGTACAGATATATTTTTCCCTCGCTTGAAGTATTATGTACAGTGGACTCTCTCTGAACACCCTAATATTCTGAACACATTTTGATGGTACCAGCGAAACTCGCTATACTTAATATAGGTTGACTTCTCTGTTCTCTGGACACCCTATAATATGAACACCCCAGGATTATGAGTACTATTTTTAACTCCCTTAAGTTATTACCTCTCTATATACGAACATGTTCACAATCGGTACTCCGAATTCCTATGAACCAAATTGGTAAACCTGAAATACCTTCAAGATTTCACCACAGTGATTGAGCATTGAGATGAAGAGAAGAGGAAGGAAAATTATTTTTACGGATATTGTTTGCTGCGTTACATAAAATCATTCAGCTGAGAAATATGAGCCTGAAGTTTCTGCCACTGCACTGCGTATTTCAAGAATCCAACCATTGCATCAAGTAGTATTCAAGATCTTGAAATTACGATTACCTACCCAATATGCTGCTGAGAATCACCTGGAAACATTTTCATTTTTGAAACATTTTCATTTCATTTGGATAATAACACGTACTGCTGTGCTAAGCACAGATGTGGTATCTGCACATTTTATCAAAATTGAGCTTTTTCTATTTAAATGCTTATTTAAAATGCAAATTCTAAAAATAAAATGCATGTAAAATATTCATATCTAATTCTTTCATGCAAAAAAATGCATTTCAATCTACAGCCAGTAATATTTTTATTTAAGTATCGTCTGCTGTCAAAATTATCTTCATGCTCAGTAAAAATAAATCTAGAAAATAAAACATAATAAAAAAACACATTCTTTGAATATAAAAAACAGAAAATTGTTATGGATTACAGTTTTAACTGTCTGGAGTTTTGAAAATGGTATCTTTCAGAAGGTAGATTCTCTTAGATTTGTATTAACAAAATAAAGAGAAACAGCTAAGTCCAAAGAAAGCAGATGTTTTCAGTATTATTTATTGATGCATTGAACACGTTTTACTAAGCTATTCTTGTATCTGTGCAGATATCCCTAAAACTGCCTAGTAATTGTCACTTACAGTGAAAATAGCTTAGTATTTGAAAAGGTTTTGAAAAGAAAATTTGTAATAACTATATTTATTAAGATAAAGACTTTACTATATTTATTAATTTTAAATAAAGATTTTTACAAAAATACTCTCTTACGGTTTTTAGATAAGTTATTTACGAAACAACTACTGCAAATTGAGCATTCGATTAAGTTATAAATCAAAGAAACCAGTTGTAAAACTTTAATAATCAATTTCTCATTTTGAGCTCTACTGCAGATATACCATATCTGTGCTTAGCACGGCAGCATACTCTGCAGGAGAATACACAATACAAAAATTAATTTATATTACTCTTTTTTACAGTTATTGTAATTATAAATGGATTGTAATATTTTATAGTTGAATGTTAAGTAAAACTTTTTAAATTAAGAAAAAGAAATGCAGGAGTTTAGGTCCTACTGAGTTTAATTGGACATTTCACTTGCTTTCAATACAAAATGCAGCACCTCTATCTAAAAAACTGGTATAGCTTTCTTGGGAATGTGCTGAACATAGTCGATTAATGCAACAGAACATATATGCATGCATTTCCAGTCTCCCTATATAATGAACACCCCCAAAATATGATCACTTTTGTTCGGTCCCATGAGTGTTCAGAATAGGGAGCGACCACTGGTGGACTCTCTCGCCATCTGAACATTCCCTAATGTGAACACCCCGATATTCTGAACACATTTTAATGGTCTTGGCAAAACCCCATAGACTTAACATAGGCCGACCTCTCTGTATTCTAAACACCCTATAATATGAACGCTATTTTTAACCTCCTTCAAGTATTACCGCTTCAAAAACTGAACATGTTCACAATTTGTGCTGGGGAATTCCTATGAATCAAATTGGTAAGCATGAAATACATTCACAATTTTATTACAAAGATTCAGGGCATTGAGGGGAAGGTGGAGCGAGGAAGAAAAAAATTATTTTCATGGATATTGTTGCATCACATAAAATCGTTCAGATGAGCCTGAAATTTCAGCCATTGAACTAGATTTCAAGAATCCAACCATTGTATTAAGTAATATTCCAAACTTTTCAAGTATGATTACCTTCGAGCAAAATAAGGCTGAGAATCAGCCGGAAGTATTTTCACTTGGATGATTACATATACCTTGCACGAGAATACACACTTTTTTCTCTACAGGTATTGCACTAATAGCTGTATTATAATATTTTATTGTTGGATGTGGTGTAAAACTTATTAAATTAAGAAAGAAATAAATAACGACAAGAGTTTAGGTCCTATTGAATTGAATTCCTGGCTCACTTGCCACCAATCCAAAATTCAGCACCTCTATCTCAGCCACCTCTATAGCTCACTAGGCAAAGTATTGAACATAGTCCATCAAAGCAATGGAATGCATATACATGCATTCTCTAGTCTTCCTCTATAATGAATACCCCCGTAATCTAAGCACTTTTGTTCATTCCCAAGAGTGTTCAGAATAGAGAAAGTCCACTGTATACAGACGTCACAATACAGGAAAGGTCAAAATGGAAAGTTCAAATGATTCTAAGTATGCTTGAATAGAGCAACTGGTTCATCCTGGCTCACTGGTAACTAACCAGGTGTGTTCTTATAATATCTTACCATCCCTCCGGTTAGTCAATTGTACATGAAAACATTCCTTCAAACAAAACCTTCGAGGCTATTAGAGGAAGGGAGAGGATTTGGAGCTGAACTCCGGAAATGTTTTGGAACTGAAAACCAAAAAATCTGTAATCAAAATCTGTAAAGTAATAAAAATTTATTGCCTCACCAAATATTTGAAGGTATAAAATATTTACTTGTTTCTTTTTAGTTACGAAAAATCAGGATAGATAAGTTAATTTTGTACGTGTCTTAATATTTTAATTCATAATTTACCATTCATTTTCAAAATAGTTTACAGGGTTTGTCCGGAAAGTAATAGGACTGATTTTTTTCCGCCGCGACTGTACTTTGGAGCATGCACGCGCCGGCTGGATTCGGCAGAGGGCATTCCTAGCTAACAAACGAGCGGCTAGTCGATTGTCTCCGAGCACCTGGATAGTCAGGACAGGCATTTTTGCTCGACTTGTTTCTGTGAGTGGTGCAAGCCGAAAATGCAGCGTTCGTTAGAGCAGAGATGCGCAATTAAATTCTGTGTCAAACTCGGTAAATCTGCGACAGAGACGTTTGATATGATCAAGCAGGCTTACCCAGAAGTTGCTTTAGCAAGAAGTGGTGTATTTCGGTGGCACCAGGTCTTTTTGGCAGGCCGGGAAGAGGTCGCCGATGAAGACCGTGTTGAAAGACCTTCGACTTCGACAAACACCGACAATGTGACTCGTGTGCGCAAAGTTTTGAACTGAGACTGTCGACTAAGTATTTGTTTAATTGCCCAAATGTTAAATTTACCAAAATCTGAGGTTCGTGGTTTTGTGACGGTGCATTTGAACATGCTCAAGGTGTGCGCGAAGTTGGTCCCAAAAGTGCTCACTGACGACGAACAGCTACCTGACCAAGGCCGGCATCCCAACGCTTCCGTAGCCGCCCTACAGCCCAGATGTGGCCCCCCCGGACTTTTTTTTGTTTCCTCGCCTGTAAAGGCCGATGAAAGAGAAGCATTTTGAGACGACAGAGGGGATCCAAGCAGCATGCACCGCGGCTCTCAAGGCTATTCCGGAGAATGCCTACCGTGACGCCTTTAATGCTTGGAAATCACGCTGGCAGGGCTGCATCTGCACAGAAGTAGCTTATTTTGAAAGTTTGTTAAGAATTGTAACAATTGACTCAATAAATTTTTTTTAATCAACTCAGTCCTATTACTTTCCGGACAAACCCTGTATAATATCCTAATGCAGCTTACTGTTGACATTAATGTTATTTTTCATTGCTGATCATGACATAATGTTAAAATTTGCTTCACTTTAAATTCAGGAAATACACAGATACTTCATTCATCTCAAAACAAGCTTGTCATTTAGGAGGGGTACCCCCAACCCCATGGCATAGCCAAGGGGAGGGTCCATGGATTCCCATCGACCCTGCCCAAAATAGATTATAAAAAATCAATAATGAGAATGTCCTTTTTCAAACAGAAATTTCAACAATAAAACAGAAATTTCCTGTAAATATAAGAAAACTCAAATTTGAGAACTCATATACTATTCCTTAAAAAAATTGATGTAATGTCTAAATACACTTATTGTGCAGTTCCTGGTTAAAAGTCAAAGCATGATCTGAGTCTTTTTGTTAAAAGGGAATGTGTAAAAACATTTTAAAAAACCAAAGTATTTGTTTAAGGATTTTAAGTAAATTAGGATTTGAAGACATCTGTTACTGTTCTACAGCAAGAACGAAAGCAAGGGAGGGGGATCTCTCCCTCCCTGAGCCAAGATGTAGAACTCTCCCTCGGCATATTTTCGATACTCAAGTTCCAAAACTAATTTAAACGATCTTCAATAATGTTACAAAAAAGAGGGATCTTCCTTAGAATTTGTTAAAAATTGTAGTCTTGAAAATGCAATTGTAGCACGTCTTTTAACACTTTAGGGTTGAGAATCAGAACAGTTCAGGAAGTGATTCGAAGCTCCAAAAAACTCAATTTTAGACAATCTTAGATGGCTTTGTGGCCTCTCATCTGCAAATCTTTTTCAATTGAAGATTAAATAAAATATATATATATATATATATATATATATATATATATATATATATATATATATATAGGGCACATTTGAAGACGTTAAGATAAGGGATGGGGTTCAGTACACTCCGGAAGTTTTTAGAAATGGAAGTCCAAAAAAAAAAAAAAAACTTAATTTCAGACACTATGGAGGGGGCGAGGGTTTGGGAATTCATAAAAGGGTTACGTATCTGTAAAATCAATTGCCCCCTCCTTGAACACTTTCCAGATCCATCCTTGTTCTACAGGTCTGTTTTTCCTTTAAAAAAACTTTCGAGATTATATATGAATTTAATATTGATTCCATGACTACACCACTGTCCCTTTGCAAATTTAACATATTTACTGGTAAGTGGGCATGTTTTTTGCTGTTTTTCAATATATTTTGCAATGTGTAACCCCCTCCCCTGTACTGAAAAAGTTCGAAATGATGCATCTGTCTGAACTTTTGATTTTTATTAAGACCATGAAGGCTCTTTTAGTTTACTCAACTTTTTCTGGGACAAAAATCCTCCTCCCTTAAATACATGGATACTGAAAACCAAGGGGGAGGGAAATTTTGCGTCAGCAAAAAGTATAGGGGATGCTATTATTTTTCGTGAAAAACAATATTGTAGTGTTGTAAACGTTTGAATAGTACCGTAGGGTGTTTGATTTAAATTTTCTTTCAGTTAGGAATTGATAATAAACCTGAAAAATCTACTTTACTTATGATTTTTAATATTTGCAACTGTAAATTAAAAATTGTTAAGAATACAATTCTGAATTGAAACAATCAAAATTGAAAATAATACATTTACGTCACCTGTCACACTGAATCGGTACAAAATTTTGCTTTCAAATTTGCACTTCATAACAATGTTTTGGTAATCTATTTAAAATTTCTGCACACAAGTGAACTTTTTTTAAAAATAATTATCCCTCATTTTGTTTCATAAAGTAATGTTGACCTTTGTTAACTTCTATACGTTATTTTCCAATGCAGGATTCTGTACATAACGAAACCAATCACTAAAGCCATTTACTGCTGTAGCAGACGATGTTTCGCTTCATCTTGTATTGCCATTAAGAGAAAAGTTTCTCTTTTCCGGTCACGTGAGATTAGCTGTGTAATTCGCCATTTTGATTCGTTGATGCTGGTTTGTTTAGCGTGTTTGATGTGTGCGACATCCTAAATTAAGTTGCCAAAATTTACGTTAACCCCGTAGAAAGCAATAGTTAAAGGGAAGAAGTGTAAACATCAAAGGCCGTAACGGGAGAGTCTCTTAATCCCTAAATAATCGGTGAGTTCTAAACCGAAGAAATATTTATCTATTTTGTGTTAATGTACATTTAGGAACGTTGTCTATTAAATTGAAAACCAATTATTCCGATCTACAACCCTGATCTTAAGATTTTCCTTTTTAACAATCTTGTGTGTTTCGGTTGCTTTTTGAGTAATATAGCTGTTTGTCAACAATAATATTGCTTTCTGAGTTGGAAGATATCAGAACAAAACATTAAACATGCCAAAGTAACTTTGGTTGCATTTTTGTTGCGTTCAAATTATAAATTTGGTCCCAAAAGACATTATTTTGAGCTTGATATAATTTCCATCCCTTTGGCCTTGCGATCTGATTGTGTAATTTCATCCGCGTGTGAATTATCTATTTTTTTGGAACATTCATTTTCGCTGTTTATAATTTTGATTGACGTTCAAGCTTAAAACGTTCGTCCGAAAGGAAACATTGTGTTCCTACACTCTTATTTTTTGAAATGCTTGCAAAAAATGCTTTTACTCTAAATCCTCGGTGTATCATTCTTACTGTTACCAAATTATTTTGTGATCGCCAACCGAGCGATGTTTTAGCAAAAAAAAAAAAAAAAGAAATCAGGAAAAGAAAATTGGATAGGCTGAAGAACTAATTTATTGAATGAGTTCTGATCATAGCATGAGTTAGTGCCACTGTTTACAATATAGCTATTTGCATTTGTAAACAGTATGCTATTTGCATTCATTATTTTTAGTATGTATTAAGTATATACAGCTATATCATTTAATTATTAAAAATTGCCAGATGAGATACATGAAAAATTCGGTACTGCCTTACTGCCTATATGCTAGGCAAATCAACTATTCAGTTTGGCCAAATACTTAAACATTTGGCAGTGAAAAAGTATGGAAATCGAAATTTTTTCCAATTGGTAAACAAACACATCTTATTCTGTAAAATAAATGCAAGTTTTTTCATAGTAAGTACAAACGTACAACTGATATTATCTCATTCAAAGTGATTTTGAGGTGAGAGAAAGCACTCAGGTGACATTTAAATTTTAATGTTCTCTCATGTTTCTTAAATCTTAAACATAAAACAATAATCAGAAAAAAAGTATGATAGGTAAGTGTTCATAAATATGTAAAGTCAATTAACTGATAATGTTTTTTAAAAAATATGTAGCCTATAAAAAAAAGAGCTATCATTTCAAATTATTAATAAGTTCCGCCCAGTATTAATCAAGTCTACTTTCCCGTAAACCAATATCGACTTTCTAGTATTATTCTCAAAATTTGCTAAAAATGCAAAATATTTCAAGCGTAACTTTTTAATACGGGGAAAAATCGGTGCCCCAGAAAAGGGGACGTTAATGTAGGTGGTCGTTATATAGAGGAGGTCGTTCACAGAAGTCACTGTACACACAAACAGTGTTCCCACTAGGAAGTTTTACACAGTAAAAATGTAGATAAACTTGAACGGTTTCTAAAATGTAAAATGTATAGAGCCTTCGACAAATATGTCCCTCTCAATGATATAAGCATTTGAAACTGACTTCATATTCAAAAACAGTTTCTTACTTTCAGTGTCAGAATATTTTACTAACAAAAAGTAAGATGTTGCAGACTAGTTTTGTGCAAGTACTTAAAAGATGCAGTTACTGTCCAAAACTTATTTAAAATTATGTTCTTGTTTCAATCTCGACAATTTCATATCATGTGAATGTAGTTTTAGGCATCAGGAAACAGTAACTAAGTTTAGATCTACTATGGTATTCTTAATCGAAGCAACGTCTTATCATACCAGAGAACAGTATACTCGTTGAAGAAAAAGGTGTAATGACTCTTACGTAAGGAAATACAAAAATTATTAAAGTTTAAAAAAAAGGGGAGGAGGCTTGCTTGAGTTAAAATTAAAAAGTGGGAAACACCATCTATCCTTGACTACAATACTGTCTAAAACTAATTTGAAGCAAATTTATAGAATTTACTTCCTTAATACAGTAGCAATTTCAAGTAGTTTCTTCAATTCCATATTATTGGTTTCAGAAAATTGGTCACGGAGGGAACAGTCGCCCCCACCACCCCCTAGTAAATTCGCCACTGTAGGGGGTGTGTGGGATGGATGGCTAAAATTTGGTTCAAAAAATACTTAAGTAGGAGAGAAAAACCCCAAAGCCTTTTTTCCCTGTAGAAAGAAAAAAAAATCTGCTGAATATCATACAAAACTCACTGCTGCCCCCCCTCTCCCCTTTCCTTGAGCACAATTAAAGATCATCTAAAATTCATCCCTGTCCGACCCCAAAAAACCACCACTCCTTTGAAAACCGCTACCCCCCAACCGAAATGAGAACAAGGCGATCTGAGATAAAAAGACACTTGAATTCAATTAAAAAAGTACTTTTTGAAAGAAATTTTTGCAATGCTTTTTTTCCCCATTGTTATTATTTTCTAGGCTGTATGCATGCTAAACCCATGTTTTTTTTTCTTGGTAGTAATTTGTTTAAATAATAAAAGCTTTTTTTTTTGAGAGTCATTTTTTTCAAAGCTGGACAAAGTGAATGGGAGCCTGATAGTTGACACCTTCAATTCTCCTGAAACTTTCAGGATATTTTACTAGTATTGAAGTAAGAAAAAGTGAAGCTTCTTTCCTCTCTAATTTGACTTGTTGGTCCACGAGTGGAGATCAAAGTTCAGAGTTGTGAGAAAAAAAGAGGTAAATATATGATTGATTTGCTTCAAAAGTAATGAGTTAACCGGGCCAATTCTTTTAAATAAGGATATTACTTGATACTAATTACATTTTGGTATAAATATTTTGGTGACTCACTCATAGCTTTGAGGGCAAAAGTCCATTGAAATGCAATTTAAAAAAAAATTTTTTGCCTTGTTTGGGTCCAGATATCTGTGACTGCCGTGAATAACCCTCAGAAATAAGTGTATGATTAACTACTCACCACAGTATAGTACAAAGAAAAATATAAAATAGCTTTTATTTCTCTTGACTTTTGTAGTTAAACAGTCTCAAAGTCGATGATTTTTTAAAAATGGCCAAGTTTAGAGGTCAATAACTTTGATCGCGATGGGTCAACAACTTTGGGACACAGCTGCAGTTATGGTCCGAGTGGTGTAGTTTAAGGTCCAGGTTAGAAACCCATGGCAACTAAATAACTTTTTTAATTATGTTGGTTCAAAGTTAATAATTTGAAACAAAAAGAATCAGTTTTAGGTCAGTTACTCTAAAATGCCTGAGTCAATAACTTTGAGCAAGAGCTGTAATTATGCTCTACGTAGTGTAGTTTTGGACTCATGTCAGAAAACCATGAGATCTAATCATCTTACTTAATTAAATAGTTTCAAAAATGATGATTTCAGTATAAAAAAAGCATTTTTTCACAAGTTTGCTTGCGTGCTACTCAAAATCTTATGAGCTCAAACTCACATAAATACTAGAACAAATCAACAGCCAAATGTACTTTAAGGTCCCAAAATTTCATGCTTCCAGTGTTATAAAATTTTCTGTAACCTTGACCACAACATGGCAATTCTTCTCACGAAGCTGATCCACCATTTTGGAGCACTATATTTCTTTGATCCTAGATAATCAGGATTCGGCTCTCGGAAGCTGAAAATTTGCAAAGGTTAGTTTCAAAAAAATTTCTACACCTCTATAAAATTTCATCTCATTCAGGGTTGATCGAGCAGGGACAGTTTGAGAAATTTAGGTCAGTTGATGTGAATTCTCCCTGATATAACATTGTGACAATTCACATGCATCTTTTATTATTTTTGACTTTATAATGATCATAAGTCAGTGCTATATTTTAGGAAGAGGATTGCAATTGGGTAAGAGATTGAGTTCATAATTGCAGTAGAATGTGCATATACACTACTTAGTAATAAACTTTTATAAATAAACATTTATTAAATAAGGCTCAAAAGCAAAAATATAAATATAACATCTAACAAAAAAAAAATCTCAGACAATAACAAAAGATGCAGGTGAAATGTGCATAATGTTTATATCAGAGTGATTCCACATCAACTGACATGATTTTTCAAACTGTCCCCACTCGATCATCCCCAAATGGGATGAAATTTTATGCAGGCATAGAGGTGTCTTTGAAACTAACCTGATACTAATTTTTAGCTTCCGAGAGCCGAATCCTGAGGATCTAGGACAGTGATTCCCAACCTGGGGGCGATCGAACTCTTCTAGGGGGCGATAAATTTCTGTGGGGCGACCGGTATTCGGATACCTGGTAATGGGAAATTCTTGACCTTTAAAAAACTATATTTTTTAAAACAAATCGGTACACAATTCAGAAATATCTTTCAGAATACCTGTGTTGTGTAATACCGAACCAAGCATATGGCACGTCAAATCAAAGAAAGTCGTTCCCAGAAAATAAGGCATGTATGATTTACAGCTCAATCAAATCTGTTCGGATAAAAAAATCCCAAAAGCAAAAAATATCTTTTATTTTATTGCCGTTTTCACGAGGAAGAAAAAAAAAATCTTGTAAGCACTGTCTGACCGTTGGCGCCAGCATATATTTAACACCTGAAAAGTAGATGGATATGTGTAGGAATGGATTTTTGCATTTACTTATCAGTTGTCATTCAGAATCTTGCAATCAGCGCATAAACCTCATTACGTAGTTTCTATTGTTTGATTTAATTTAGTGAATTTCTGTTTAATTGTGCATGTTTCGTAGTGTGGAAGTTCAATATGAATTCGAAAACGAAGTGCCGGCAGTATTCAGAAGAGTATTTAAAATTTGGTTTTATCACGTCACCGCAAAATGTGCAGTTTCCGCACTGTCTTTTGTACGATAAAACATTTTCTAGCGATGAAGCCCTTGCGAATGAAAGAGCATTTGTCAAGAGTACATGGTGACAAAGTAAATGAACCTCTTAGTTATTTTCAAGACCTCAAGACTAAATCGGATAAACGGCCAAAAGTGGGTGAATTACTTAGAAGACAAGCAACAGATCTTGACAAAGGGCTTCTTGCTTCTTACGAAGTGTCTCTTTTGATAACAAAATGTGGTAAGCCTCATATGATTGGCAAATCTCTTATTCTGCCGGCTGCCAAAAAAATAGTTGAAATTTTGCTTGGTGAGGGCTCCAGTAAAAAGATAAGTCAATCTCTCCCCCTGAGTAACAACACAGTTTCCAGGAGAATAGATGAAATGGCTGCTGACGTTGAGTGCAAACTCATAAATGTTTTGAAACGAAGTAAATTTGCACTACAGATTGATGAATCAACTGTGACAGATAACAGTGCTATTTTATTAGCTTACCTGAGATTTATTAATGAGCTGAAAGAGATAACTGAGGAAATGTTGTTCGCCAGAACTTTGATTACTGATACAAGAGGATCGTCGATTTTTAAAGTGGTGAAGGATTATTTTGAAGAAAAAGAAATTCCATTGACAAATATAAGTGCTTGCGCAGCAGATGGTGCCCATGCCATGGCGGGTCATCATATTGGGTTTCTTGCACACCTTAAAAAAGAAGTGCCAGAAGTGATTACCATCCATTGTGTCATTCATCGTCAACCCTTGGCTGCAAAAAAATTGAGTGGTGTTTTACATGAAACCTTACAATTAGTCATTACTGGTATTAACAAGATCAAAGCTAATTCTCTCAATGATCACCTGTTTCGAGAGCTTGTTTTTACATACGTCTATGAAATGGCTTTCTAAAGGAAACTGTTTGCGCCATTTCTTTGAATTATTCGACTCTGTAGCTGAGTTTTTCGACTTGCATGATCCTGCTTTAGGTGAGAATTTGAAACAGCGCAAATTAAAACTTGCGTATCTTACAGATATTTTTGAAAAACATGAACAAAGTCAACATTAAGCTTCAAGGAAACAAGATGAACCTCATCAAGGCCAAAAGCATAATTTCAGCAGTCATTGCCAAATTCGAAATCCACAAGGCAAATATTGGCCGTAAAGAATTTATCCTGTTTCCGACTCTAAAAAAAGTTGAATCGTAGATGATGAACTTCGTGAAGAAAAAAATTTAGTTTTTATTGATCACCTTGATCAGTTAAAAAAGAACATGGAATCAAAGTTTGCAGATTTGATCAACTTACAAATTCCTGACTGGATTTTAGACCCATTTAGTTTTGAAGATGTGGATGAACTGGAAAACTCTTTGCAGACAGAGTTTATGGATTTGAAATTTGATTGTGAATCAAAAATTACTTTCAAGCAGTACGGTTACGAACTTGCCTGGGTGAATCTTATGGGTACTTACCCACAATTTTGGAAAAAAGTTGAACAGCTCCTCATCTCATTCCCCTCAACATATTTAGTTGAAAGAGGATTTAGCTCTGTAGTGCCGCTTCTCACGAAGCAAAGAAATAGATTGGACATCTGCCTCAAAGGGGACCTCAGATTAAATCTCACTAATATAAAGCCAGACATCAAAGCTTTAACGGAGTTCCATCAAGCACAAGGCAGCCATTAAAAAGGTAAAAAAGAACAAATCTTAACAGTTAAAAATTTCAATTTTTTTCCGGATTTCAATTTAAAAAAAAAAGCATGTTACTGAAAAATGTAGTATTCTTATTTTTGCTAAGTATGTAAATGACGTTGGTTAATTAAAGCACTTCAAATTACGTTTTATCTTTTTACTTTTCTTGTTTTTTTTTGGGGGGGGGGGGTAGAGGAGAAGGGGTTAAGAATAAAAAATTCAGTTTTAAAGCTAATTATTGCTTTATCATGCACTTTTTGAAGCTTTAAACTAAAATTAGGCGTTCAGTAACATTAATATTCACTAAAATCAGCGCCATCTAATTTGTGTTTTTAAGGGAAGAACGTGGGGGGCGATAGGTGTAATTTAACTTCCGAAAGGGGCGATGGGCCAAAAAAGGTTGGGAACCACTGATCTAGGATCTCCGAAATATAGTGCTGCAAAATGGCGGATCAGATTTGTGAGAAGAATTGCCATGTTGTGGTCAAGGTTACTGAAAATTTTATGACACTGGAAGGAAACATGAAACTTTGCGGGCTTAAAGTACATTAGGCTGTTGATTCGTTCTAGTATTTATGCGAGTTTGAGCTCATAAGATTTTGATTAGCACGCATACAAACTCGTGAAAAAATGCTTTTTTTGTACTGAAATCATCATTTTTGAGACCATTTAATAAAGTAAGATGATTAGATCTCATTGTTTTCTGACATGAGTCTAAAACTACACCACATGGAGCATAATTACAGCTCTTGCTCAAAGTTATTGACTCAGGCATTTTAGAATAATTGACCTAAAACTGTTTTTCTTTTTATTTCAAATTCTCAACTTTGAGACCACGTAACTAAAAAAGTTGATTAGTTGCCATGGGTTTTTAACCTGGACCTGAAACTGCACCACTCCGACTATAACTACAGAACGCGACCCAAAGTTGTTGACCCGTCGCGGTCAAAGTTTTTGACCTCTAAACTAGGGGATTTTTTAAAAAATCATCGACTTTAAGACGGTTTAACTACTTGAGTCAAGAGAAACGAAAGCTATTTCATATTTTTCTTAGTACTATACTGTAGTGAGTAGTTAATCATATACTTATTTTCAAGGGTTACTCACTGCTTTAGTAGATATCCGGGCCTAAACAAAGTAAAAAAAGCAGCAGTTTCAATTGACGTTTGCCCTCAAAGCCATGAGTGTGCCACTAAAATATTTATGCTATCTTGTCCCTAGTATCAAGTAGTATCCACATTTAAAAGAATTGGCTTGGTTCACTCATTGCTTTTAAAGCAAGGCAATCATATATTTAGCTCTTTTTTTATGACCTTAAACTTTGACCCCTATTCAAGGACAAACAAATCAGTTTTTTAGAAAAAGAAACTTTACTTTTTCTTATCATTGTACCACTAACACATCCTGAAATGTTTACGAAAATTGAAGACATCAACTATCAAAAGTGTCCAGCTTAAAAAAAAAATGACTCTTAAATGTATAAGTTAAAAAAATCATGCTTAAAAAAGGGATAAAATAAATTCAGATTTGTATTCAAATGAAATTCTAGATTATAAGGAAAACGAGGAAGTTACGTTTCAAGGACAGGCTTGCTTGAATCTTTACTTTTCGAAAAGAAAAAAGTTTGCTTTTGTGGTGAAGGGGCAAGAAGGCCACATAGAGATGTGCAGAAAAACGAGCAAGGCACATCAAATATTAACTTAAATGAGGCAGGGTAGAGTGCCCTCCTAAAAATGCCTGGGGGACACAATACATCAGGCTTTAAATTTAAAATCTGATTTTGTTGTAAAAATTAAACATGTCAGTGTTTTGTGTTAACAAGTTACAATGTAAACTACATATTCAACTGAAACATATCAAAAAAAAGAAAAAAATACTCTCTTTTATTTTTTATTTATACATTAACTTATTTTTGCAGGATACTAAGCCTTCAAGTGGATACTTGTAATGGTGTTCCTTATTTCTAATCAGGTATTTAGTTTTTATCCACTTATAGGTTGTATTTTTTACCTGTCAGAACTGTTTTTGCCTGTGGGAGTTAAAGCTAGATTTTATGAACTAATTACTGTCTGAAAATATATTAAATGAAAAAAAAAAGGTTTGATAGCTATCAACTCTCTTGATTTGTTTGGAAGAATCTCAAATTTTCATGCATTTTCTTTAACTTTCTACTGATATAAATGTCTCCCAAATTTTCATTTAAACAACAATACTGCCATGTGGTTGAGTGTAGTACCTGCAGAAGGGTATTTCTGAAGTATTTGAAAAATGGGTTTTGCATTCCATACTAACGAAGGGCGCATCCACGGAGGAAGCTGAGGTACTTAAACCCCTCCTATAGAAAGAAGGAATTCAGAAAAGACCATTACCCCTTTGACTAGACTAAAGAGATGGCTTAAAATTGCATTTTTTTAGCCCTCAGTTTTGGAAATTTTATAAAACGGTTGAAAACTACTTCTTTTTTTCAATTTCGAGAGAAGTAATTCTCTTGAAATACGACTGTTACAAAAATCCTTTTTCCACGACTCTTATCCACCTCTTTTCCTTGTTTAAAAAAATAATATTTGCTGCAGCTAGGTTTTTTCCTTAATTTCAGTATAATTAGATTGCAGCGTGTCTTTTAACATTTACAAATTTAAACTGATTTTGTAGTTCAAGATATGGAGAGAGAGAGAGAAAGCACTGGGAACAGGAAAGAGCACTTTTATTCTTCCCTTGAATTTTACATAGTTGGCATGTAATTAAAATAAAAGTAATGCAAACTTTAAAAAGGAAAAAAATCTACACAAATGTGGAAGGGGGAGGCTGTTGAAAATTCACTGATTTTGCCTCTCACTCTCACTTTACGTATCAGAGTTCCTTAAAAAATTATTTGCCCCTCCCAAAAAAACTTCTTGAGTAGATGACTGTTTAGCTTTGTCCTGTTACATTTGCTGGAGACTGGTTTTAAAAAAATAAAGACTTTGTTTTATAAAATTATCTGTAAGTTTAGCTTTGTTGCATCAAATTTTTCCGCAAACTGGCGAATTTGTTGCGTTTTATGTTTTGTCGAATCAAATGAAAAAAACTGTTAACTTATTGCAAGTTAGAACAAACTTCTCTTTACATAAAATATTTATAATTATAATTGATTTTCATTGTATTAATTTTTTTTAACCAATTTCTAGAAAATGTAACACAACAAAGCTAAACTCTCATCAACTCAGGAAGTTTTCCTCGGAAGGGCTAGAAATTTTATTAAGGAACTCTGATATGTGAATTGAGAGGCAAAAGAAGGAAGCTGAAGAGATAACTGAAGAAAACAGCCTTCACTGGATTGTAACAGTAGTAGAACAGTAAAAATAGGGGTCAGTCCCAAACAGGGCTGGCAAGTTTCTGCCGAGGCGGTTAAAACCACTGGTAGAAACCGGTTAAAACCGGCATGGCAAAAACCACTTTCTGCCACATTTGCGGCAGAAACTGGAAAAAACTCACAAAATGAAAAAAATAATTGAATTATTGACATGCAATAGGAAGTGCATGGAAAAAATAATTATTAACCAAAGCACAATTTAATTAAGATATTACCACAATTTAAAATCAAATGTTACATTGTTTGGACCCTGCAGTTGCTTCTTAGTAAAGGTGGTTTCTAAAATCGAAACAGTTTCTCAATCTAATATGTACAAATGAGAAACTTTAGAATATTCCTTCAACAGAAGAGCTAGCAGGCAATGCATGAAGGAACAAGCAATGTTCGTGAAACTTTCATAGATTGTATATATTTTTTTAACTGGTCCACCATGTAGTAACTGGGGTAGTGAGAGAAATTTAACTGGAAAAATAAGTTTCGAGAAATAGGGCCAATTTTTTTTTTGCAAAACTGTGACATTAGGTACAAAATCTATCTTAATATTGATTGACAAGTAAAATTCTGGCATTTTCTTCTTGAAGCATGTGATAATTTCGATCACAAATAATTTAGATGAAGCATATGAGTGAGCAAATTAAAGTCAGAAATGCCTTTTAATTTTGTATGTCGCTCCTCTTTCCTGAGCACCTATATGATTTTTCGTCCTTTGTCAGATTAATCCAAACATTACGAGCATCTGCAATTGAAAAGTTACCTTCTCAAACTAAATCAAGGGCATTAGCATAGGATTTTATTTTTTTAAATGATGAAATGAAGCTTAATTTTTTAGTTTACTTAAATGAATATCATTTAGCAATCACTTAAGTAATTAAAGATGCTTTTAAGTTTTTGCCAGTTTCTGCCGGTTTTTACCGGTTATAACCAGTTTCTGCCACTGGCACGGCAAAAACTAGTTTCTGCCGGCAGAAAGCCAACCCTGGTCCCAAACAATCCAATAAAAAAGAAAAAAGTTTAAACCAGTTGCAAATTGTTTATTACCTTCTCAATAAGAACAGGTAAAAAGTCCCTCCCTGTTGTGAGTCAAGTTTCAGTAATGAGGGGACATCTAAAAATTGCTATTTTGGGTATTTTTTCGAAATTTTTAGAGTGCATTTCAGGTGAGATTATTTTGTCATACTAAATTTAAAAGCATTAAATTAAAGCCGTTTGCCCTCCAAGAGGGATTACACAACCCACCAATGCTACAGAGCCCCCTTCTCCTTGTAAAAACGAAGCAGTACCCCCGAACCCCCCTCCATACATTTCAAATGGAAATATTATTTCATGCAACGTTAAAGTAAGAAATCAAGCATGTCCATCCTCCAAGAGCAATGGCGCACCCCCTCCCAAAGCTAAAAGCTACAGCACCCCCCCCCCAATAAAATAATACCCAATCCCCCCTTTCCATTTCAAGTAGAAGTATTATTTCATACAAATTTAAAATGCATTAAATCAGGGCTGTCCACCCCACCAGAACAGTGGCTCACTTCCCAAAATGAAATAATATACTTAAAGATCATCCCCCCACCTAAAAGCACATTTGAAAACGGTCAGAAAAATAACTCTGTTTTTTTTGCAGAATTTAAAATCAAAATTTTTAATGTGCTTTATATATACATTCATGCCTCAAATACGTCATTAGTTGAGATTAACTCTCCATCAGAACTGGAGGTTTCAAATGATTTCTCCCCTAAACTTGTAACGAAAAGTCTTTGTTATCAAGATCTTTTTTGGTATCTAGATCCTCGGCAAAATTGTTATTGTTGCAGCTATGTGTAACATAGTTTGTGCATATATTTGAGCACTTCAAACTACTTTCAGACTTTTCAAACATTCACTATATCATAGTGATCCCCTCAGAGCAAGCACTAGATATGAGGCACTGAGTTTCTGGAGCAGGAGGCTTAGTTGTTGTAATAGGACACAGATGATATTTCGGTGGTACTTTCTCCTTCTTTGTACCCATCAAAAATAACGCTAGCTTTTCCATATTTACAAATGAGAAATACATTGCATTGCTTGCATATTTCCTGCATATTCTATATATAAGTGCCTGCTATTCCCCTAGAAGTAAGAGGCAGAATCAAATAAAATTTGGTCCATATGTTGCCCGTAACAGGTACAGATGCTGATTCAATTTTGGTGTCAATAGCTCAAACGGGGGTTGAGGTATAGAACATTTTTTATTGTCAATTGTGACTGCTGTATCTCAAGAAATAATTAACAGAATCTAACAAAAATTTATCAAAAAGTAGCCCCTAAAGGGTATAAGAGCTGATTCTATTATGGTGTCAATAGCTGAAAAGGGGGGGTGGCGCAATCGAATGTTCTTTTTTTTCATTGTCAGTGCCATATCTCATGAAGTAATGTTACGTTCTGGATGAAATCCATTTGTAAACAGGCGTTGGTTCAATTTTGGCGCCAGTCGCTCCATGGGGGGGGGGGGGGGGGGCTGATTTTTTTTGTGTGAATAAAAATAGCTTTATAAATGCAACAATAAGAAAGATAAATCGTTACAGACTGTCGTCTGTGTATTTCGCGTGATTTTAACTGTTGGAAAATAAACAGAATATCACGATGATTTAAAATTTTTAACTGTTGCCATCTTGTGTTTGTCAACAAATAAATGTTTGTAATTATTTTAAGCAAGGCTTTTAAAATAATTTTCAATTTTCATACTTTGCTTTGCTTTTGAGATAAATTGGGAATTGGGATGGTCGTCAAGTTTTGGTGTGTGTAATTTTGTTTTTGTTGGGAATAATGCTTCCTCGTCAAGCATGGGGAGCAATCAGAATTATAAGAAAGATATAGAAGAAAGTTTCGTGATGGCCACAACCTACTAGTTTTGTTATGGTGGATGGATCTTTTGCTTCAGGAAATAACACTTTAACGATACAGGATTTCTTTCCTTATGAAACCAGATGCATCAAATATTGATGGAGGATCAGAGCATTACTCGTACTTCAAGTTTTTAGCAATTTGTTATTCCATCTTACTGTGCATACCATTCGGTGCGAAAGATGGTTTGGGTTGACACATCTTTACAGATAGTAAGTACTCTCGTAACAGAAGCTAGAGACTTAACTGAATACTTCATTTACAAAGAAATGCCCCTAAATGTTTTGCCTTCAATATCCTTTCATGTTATTTGCCCCAACGTTAAAGGCCTCATTACAACACACTGACCAGTATCAGCGAGCAATACCACTATCATTCTGAGTCAATAGCCATAGAGAGTGAAGAAACTCCTAGTGGCTTTAGAAATGGATTGTGATATCCAAACTGGAAGATAAAAGGGTGTAAATATTTAGCATTCTACTATTGTATTGCTCATTGCTGTCATCAAGACTGGTTCTATCATTGAATCACTACAGGTTCTGGACCACCAAAATTTGTCACTGCATTGGATCATTGGGTAGACTTATGAAACACCTTTATCAAATTATTTTATATCATAATGTACTCAAAAGTTTCAGTGTTGCAAGTATATGTGCACATAATTAGCATAATTTACATAACCGGCTGCTTAAAAGAGAGGCAGTCTGGTGTTTGCAAACGAGAACTCCTACCGACTTAGAGGGTGCAGAATTGCAGCATTGCCTGTCTTACTATTGGCGATACAGCAAAAGATTGGAGAAAAGTTGAAGTAAATTAATTAAAAAGGAGGAGGGAAACTTTCGTCAATTTGGACTTTTTTTTGAGCTGAACAGGGGATTTAGTTTTAAATATCACTCCAGTGCTCTGAACAGTTAAATAACTCCAATCAGAACTAAATTGGTTACTGAGCTCACTACATCATTGTGTGGCATTTTGTACTACGGATAAAATTTTCAATTAGTGAAATATTTTCCTGAACTTCATTGCAATCGTTGATTTTAGAATGCAAATTACAGCCCCCACTCAAGCGCAGAGTCAGATAAAAATATAAAGTATCTGCGCACGCAGCTCAAAGGTATCTGCAAGCTAATAATTGTTTATCACGTAAAAAATAAATTAAAAAAAAAATTAATAAATTGCAATTATATGCTTTGAGGTTACAAGGAACCAAATTTCATGCCAATTATGTGACCCTATAGATGCAAAGACCTAAGCAAAATTTTAAAACTAAGCTTCTTTAGCAGATATCTTTGTATTCGTAAGCTCACATATTTTTGGGAATTATATCTCCACTGCAGATCATACATTGGTTCTTTCTCTTCTTAAGCTGTCAAGTCAAGAAATCAATAGGGTACTCAAATTTCTGAGAACAAAAGGAAAAACTAGCAATTCGCTGCATCTTGGAAATGTTCTGTTGAGGGAGGGAACAAAAACAAGTGCAATAAATTTAGTAGCAAGAGTGTTATTCATGAAGATGAGAGATACCACTAGGAGCAAGTCCCCCATCTGCCTATTGGTCCCTTTATGGCCCAATGTACCCAAGGATTCCAAAACTATACCGGATTTTCCGGCCTAAGCGCTGTGGCGCATGCAAGAAAAAAAGTTTATAAACTGCCGATATGGCGAATACAGCAGGTGCGGTGCATATGATTT
Organism: Uloborus diversus; assembly: GCF_026930045.1. Classification (NCBI taxonomy): domain Eukaryota; kingdom Metazoa; phylum Arthropoda; class Arachnida; order Araneae; family Uloboridae; genus Uloborus; species Uloborus diversus. The sequence goes on from NC_072731.1 coordinate 145,711,879, forward strand.
TTTTTTTTTTTTTTGACAGTTTACAACGTTGTACGTAAAATAAACTATTTTGAAAAGAAGGAAAATAAAAATGTTTGGAACTTTCTTCAAAATGATCGGAATTGTGTTCAAAATGTGTTTTGAATAAAAAATAACAAAATTTTCCCTTTGAATTTTTGGTAGCATTATCAAACATGCTTTTGATGAATTCACGATCGGTGTGTCCCGCCTTTTTTCGCACAGTTAAGCTTCTACTGTAATTTAAATCTTTAATTAACGGGAAGATAATATTAAATTATGCCAGAATGTGTTTTATTGCTTTAGTTTTTAGTTAAAAGATTGAGCTAAACAAGGAAAAATATCAAAATTTTCGAGTATAGATCGGGAAAATTTGTGGAATTTTTATTTCACGGTAAAGTCCGAATCTCTTGCTTTGAGCATCGTTGTTTGGACTAAAGTGCTGAAATTTAAGCGAGTTTATCCTGTAATTATTTAAAAGAAAGTTCGTATATTTTTTAAACATCCATAAAGGCGATCGTTTAAAGTTTTTTTCATGCGCAATGTCAAAATTTTCGGCAGCGATTCGAAATTCCGTGGTTGTCGGATTTAGGGTTGTAAGTTGTTGAGAAAATCCTTTTTTTTTTTTTTGAAATATTTAATCTGTTTAAATTGTGTTCCAGATATTTTCAAAAGAAAAAAAAAAAAAACTTTTCTTTCATTGTTTGTTAAACTTAAAGCGCGGCGCTTACGCCGCGCGGGTGCGGTGCAAACTTACAAAAATACGGCAAGTGCGAACTTGCTGACTAATAAGCTTTAAAGCCACTGGTGCTTTTGTAATGTTATATGAGTGCCCAAAAAAAGAGGAAAAAAAGAAATACTAAGCCACATGAAAAGAATTGCTCAGTTATCACCACTTGATGAATAGGAGAAAAGAAAGGAGGATTAATATTTTAGCAATTTTTTAACAGAAGGAAAAAAGGATAGGTGGGAAACGCGATTTACTCGATATTATGGCGAAATGCGCATGCCCGCAATGAATGTATCCGCACAGCACCAACTATTTTCTTACAGCAGCGAATGTATCTGCGTCCATCCATACTATCTAACTATGATTACTACGTTGTACATTAGCAATATTAATTTTAAACAAATTAGAAGTAAAGAAGGAGAACCTGAATGATTGTCGCGAGATGCACGTGCCCGCAACAAATGTATCCACACAGCAGCGAATATACTCATCTTACGCTCCTGCGTATATACTATCTATTAATAATTTTTACAAATTAATTAAATAATTGCACTATGAACAACACTAAATGCAAGGTAAAATTCAAGGGTGTCCTCTCTGAGGATTTAAATGTTAATAATGGTGTTCGACAGGGCGACTCATTGTCTTGCCTTCTTTTTAATATTGCTTTGGAAAAAGCTATTCGTGATTCAAATATCAACACTAGGGGCACCATCTTTTACAAATCAGTTCAGATCTTAGCCTATGCTGATGATATTGATATAGTTGCTAGGACTGTACCAGCCTTGAAAGAGGCTTTCTCATCTTTGGAGATAGCTGCTGGTCGAATGGGACTAAAAATATATGACTCTAAGACCAAGTATATGCCTGTTCAAAAAATTCCGCCAAATGACAGGAACACATGTTTAGAAATTGGTACTCATTCATTTGAAATCGTTAGCAGTTTTACGTACCTTGGGTCCTGTGTTAACAACAAAAATGACACAATCTCAGAAATACAGAACCGAATAACGTTGGCAAACAAGGCCTTTTTTGGACTACGCCCCATCTTCAGATCGTCTTTGATTTCAAGAAAAACAAAGATCTTGGTTTATTAGACTCTTATTAGGCCAGTTCTAAGTTATGCTTCTGAAACATGGCCTTTGACTAAAACCGGAGAGCACAAGATATTAATTTTTGAGAGAAAGGTTTTAAGAAGCATTTTTGGAGACATCAATGAGAACGGTGTCTGGAGACGACGATTCAATTTTGAAATTTACAGATTGTTTAGAGAACCTGACATAATAAAATGCATAAAAATTAGGAGAATGAACTGGGCGGCCCATGTCTCTCGAATGAACGAAGAAAACCCAGTAAAAAAAGTTTTTGCTGCAAAACCTGCGACAACTCGAGGAAGGGGACGACCAAAAATGAGATGGTTGGATTCTGTTGAATCTGACTTCGATATTCTCAAAGTTAAAAATTGGAAAACCCAGGCAAAAAGTAGGACGTCTTGGAAGATTCTCCAAAGGAAGGCCCTGGCCCACCCTGGGCTGTCGAGCCAACTATGATGATGATGATGATGAATTAAATAATATCAGTTTAAAGTAAATTAGAAGTGAAGAGTAAGAACTTGAACGATTATCGCAACATGCACATGCCCGCAACGAATGTATCCACCTTACGCGCTTACGTATATACTATCAATTTATAACTTTTACAAATTAATTAAATAATATCAGTTTAAAGCAAATTAGAAGTAAGAATTTGAACAATAGGGAAGTATTCGATTTTCTAATTTCATTTTTATATGATAGAGTAACATACATGAATATCATCTGCGAAAAAATTTTTACGATACGACTAATACTTTTTTTTTTAAATAATTTTTTAACGTTCACGCGCGAGTGACGTCATTTGCTTGTTAACGAAATCAGTCCTTTGACTGACGTCACTGCCGCGCTGCGAGGCGGTGGGGTTGGCTAGGACAAAGAAGTGCTTGGCGATCTTTGGGGGAAAGCGCGGGAAAACAAGAGCCTTCTAACAGCAGCCAGCAGCGCCCATAAAAGCAGGGCTGCGGAGTCGGAAGGAAAATGGCCGACTCCGACTCCGGACTTTTTAAATTTTTTTTATTGTATTTTTTTCAACTCTGTCTCTCCCTTCAGGGGAAGGGGGCCTTTAAACAGAGATTGAAATATTAATTCCTTTTTATGAAAATTTCGCATTTTGTTTTTTATTGTAAACCCAAGACGCATACAACATTAGAAATTCAATTTAAAAATCAAATTTTCCAATAGTTACGAGTTAAAAAGTGAGATGACATAAAAATCCCTTTTAAAAAAATTGAAAAGGATTGCCTGTAATTTGCCCCCCCCCCCCTTTAATGTCTAACAAATAGATATTAACCAAATCGTGTTCTTTCAATTTTTAAAAGCTGTTACTTGAGAGAGAAAAAAGCTTTTTTTCTAAATCCAAGTTCTTGAGAGGGGGTTTGATGGCACCCAAAGTAAATTTCAGAGTTTATAAAAAATATAAATATTTTAATTTTGAAAATTTTCGTGAATATATTTTAAATTATATTTTATCAATAAAATTTCAACGAAAATAGGGCTCATATACATCAGGAGCTTATTTTACACAAAATGCGGCGGTATACAAATTTTTACGAATAGCTTTTACTATACCTATATTTCTTCTTCGCTAAATTTTTTATTTAAATTTTATTGGCTGCTTTAGAATTAACCTTAATATGAAGATTTTAAGATTAACTGCAATTATTGAGTGTTGTAATCAAGAAATTATTTACACTTATTTTGTTCTATACTTTTTAGTGAGAACCAAATTTATAGAAATAGTCTTATCAAAGAAAAAAAACATTAAATTATTTCATCAGATCTTTTGGATTCGTGCTTTCGCTGCAGAACTTCTTTGAATTTGCCGATCACTCTTAAAAGTTTCAACCTTAGCTACGGGCTTTGATTTACTAATTTGTTACGTTTCCTTACTACTTTATATGAGATCGAACAAAACTATATATATATATTGTATATATATATATATATTTTTTTTTGTCGTGTCCATGGACAATTAAATGGCTCCGTGTGTCTTTAAGACTGCGTCCGCTAGCTGCAACGCATCTGTGCTGTAGAGAACCTCTCGAAGTTCTGAAGCCAGTGGCACCATACCCAGCTGCAGAACATGTGGGATAAGGGCCGGGCACTCAAGAATGTGATCCGGAGTCAGTTGGGCATCGGTGCAGTTCTTGCAGGGAATATAAGTTCTCGTTTTGTCGGGAAGAATTTTTATCCCTTTATAGTGGCTTGTTCTTAATCTTGCAATTGTAGATGTTAGGATTCTGGGGCAATCAAAGTCGGTGATGAGGGGCTTCTTAAAGGTATGTGGCAGAAGTCTATGTTTTGCGACAGCATTTGAGTCTGCTACCGTGATGGTGGTGCAAGGTTTGCCAATGTTTCTGCCTTCTTTTGCTAGGGAATCCGCACACTCATTCCCTTCAATATTCACGTGTGCCGGTATCCATTGCAGCATGCAGGATTTTCCGTTGCCGTGCAAGTCTTCGAGTAGGGCATTTATGGCAGAGGTGATGTTGGTTGCTCCGTTTTTGATTGCTTCTAAGGCCGCTTTTGAGTCAGAGAAGATTGCCAATCCATCAGTTGGGACTGAGATCTCTTGATTGGTCATGTAAAAAGTGAGTGCCTCCTTAATCGCAAGAAGTTCGCTGGTAAAGTTAGAAGCAATTATGCCTGTGTTGATATTATGTGTATATTTATCTCTATTTGGAAGGAGGAAGAGAATGCCAGCACTTCCTTTGTTGAGGGATATGTCAGATGAGCCGTCCGTATAGACAGTCACAAAGTTACCCTGGGAGAACTTTTCAATCGTCTCAAGGCCTTTTTGTCTGAGTGTTTGTGGGTCTTCTTTTTTCGAGCATGGCTGTAGGAGGTTCAAATTAATCTTTGTTTCCTTTGGTGGCTTTCTGGGAAAAAGAGGCTCTTACACAAAGTTCAAGGTGGAATGCTCTAACTTTATTTGGCTCCTGATGTCTCCATCAAGTTAGAGCGTTGATGATCTTTTAAGCCTTTTCCTGTCTTTCCATTCGTTGAACACTCTGGTGGAGATATGGTCTTTATTGTAGCAATGTAGTTTGTTGGTGAACTTAATGGTGGTAAGATTGCGCCTACACTCCAGAGGAGGCAGACCACATTCCTGTTCAGCTTTTTCGTTATTAGTGGAAGAGACTGAGCTAATAATAATTTTTGATGCTCGGTGTTGTATTGAATCTAATTTAAGTTTGGAAGTGGCGGATGCCGGACACCAGATTGGGGCAGCATATTCAAGTTCTGGTCTAATAATAGAGCAATAAGCACTTTTTAGGGTTTTAGGTCTTGATCCCCATGTAGTTTCGCAGAGTTTTCTAAGTATGTTTAATTTTTCAAGCGCTTTGTTAGAAGTTTGTTCAATGTGCTTTGAAAAGCGAAGCTCAGGGTCTAAGGTTACACCGAGATAGGTAGGGAAGAAAACCCTTTCGATGTTGGAGTCTTCAATTTTAATATTTGCATTAAAAGTGCCTCTATGTCGTCTGTCAGTAGAGAAAATGCAAAAGTTTGTCTTATCAGCATTTATGGTCAACTTGAGCTCTTTTGCCCATGCGGCAATGCCCCTCAGAGATTTGTTCAGAGCCTCCTCTGATGCTGCAATGTCTGCGTGAGTATGCCATAGAGCGACATCGTCTGCGTAGCATGTGATTTTCGTGTCTGGATGAATGTGAGGGTGAATGGTGTTCATATATGTAAGAAAAAGAAGATGACTGAGAACTGAACCCTGAGGTACTCCAGCCCACAGTCTACGTGACTCAGATAGCACACCATTGAACTTAACAGAGAATCTCCTGCCTCTAAGAAAGTCATTAATCCAGAGGAGTGCATTTCCCTTGATTCCAGAACTGTGGATAATGTCTACCAGTTTTTGACGCCAAACTCGGTCAAAAGCTGAAGAGAGGTCTAAAAACACTGCGACAGTTTTTAAATGAGGCTTTTCTTGGAAACCATTGATTATTGTTTGACTCAGGTAGAACAACTGGTCCACAGTGCTAAGATTGGCACGATAGGCTGTTTGATAGAAATGAAGAATGTTGTGCTCCGTGCTCCGTGAGATACTTCATAAGACGGCAGTGGATTACACGCTCCATAAGCTTACAGAGAATGCATGTCAGGGATATAGGTCTATAAACCTTGCAATTGGAAGCATCCTTTCCCGCCTTGAGGATAGGTATGATGATAGAGCTCTTCCAAATCTTGGGCAATTTGCCACTGCGCCAGGAGATGTTAAAAATGTTGAGTAAGTACCTTTTGGCAATTTAAAAAAACTATATATTTCTATTTTTATATGAAAGTGATTACTTGAAAATGTTAGGCAACAAAACCGTTCGCTGACAGTTGCTATTAGTTAAGTTAAAAAGCAAGCAAACTAGAGGACGGCTACAGAAAGTTCGGAAAGCACTCAAGTTGGCTGATTGCCATAATGGCAGTTATTTTCTCATTAGTATCTTCTTACACACGTAACCGAACCAATTGGTAGTCAATTTTTAAAAAATGCAAGGAGAGTTAATAAAAAGGAAAGAAAAAAAGAAGCCCGGAGTCGGAGTCGGCATGTGTTCTAACGACTCCGACTCCGACTCCTTTACCCCAAAATCAGTCCGACTCAGTCTCCGACTCCACAGCCCTGCATAAAAGGCTAGTGAAAATCCTTTGCTGTCTGTAGGGTTTAATGCATTCTGCGATTGTTTTTAATTTGATTTTCTTTGTCATGGCTAGTAGAATCAATTACAAGTATTGCTTCGTTCCTGGATGCGTATCTACATCTAAAAAAACTCCTCACAGGCGATTTGTTATTGTTCCGTCCCAGCAGGATCTTCGAAAGAAGTGTTTTCAAGTGTGTTTATTAATTAAAATTTGAAAATGAAAATTTGCACTGCATTTTAATTAAAAACTATGTCAAGTGAGAAATACAGTTTAAAATATATGTTCACAACTGTTCATAAATAAATGTTTAATAAGCATGTGAGATATTTTTTAAAAAATGCAAGTAAACAAAGGAATTTAAACCCTGCACAATACACTTAAATAGAAAGTAATAGATGCATTACTATTACCATTTTAATAACAATGCAAAAACTATTAATACTTTCTTTTTAACATTCAAACTATCTTCAAATTTTAACTATTGCAAATTGATAATTTAAAAATACATTTTCAGTTTATCACCAGAAGCGTTTCTATATATACAAGACCTTTCTCACATGCAAAAAGGTACTTATTTTATGAAATGAACACCATTTTCAAATTTATTATTTTTATCAAAAGAGCAAAAAAATATATTTTTCCTTTTTTTGCTAAGTTGCACAAAAACTCAAGGATAATAAACATGTATTAATGGATTTAAAACAATTTTCCACAAAAAAAAAAGCAGATCAACTTTTATCGCCAACAAAGCGAAAAATTTTCATGCAAAAACTGCTCTAAAACTTAGTACTGGAATCACTTGCAGTAGGGTTGTTACAAAATGCGCGCCTCATTAAAAGCCGCCAAGTAAGAACTGGAATAGCGCTCTTACATTGTAATTTATATATTCAGATAAAAAAACCATCGACACATAAATGGAAATGATCAATCTTGATAAGGGAAACTGATGCGAATAATATGAACTGCAAACATAGACGGATATGTACGTACAATTTTAAAGAATAACAATGGTGAAACTTTGTTGTTTCACTCACCGTACTTCTAGGACATTAAATCTCTCGTCCTTTCGAAAAATGTCAAACACCATGAATGACTTTACTTGAGGAAGGTTATTGGATTGACCTTTCGTGAATCCTAGCTCCATGATGGAAAAAATGCTGGTTAAAGGCTTTAAAAAGGCTGAAAAAGACAGTGCTATTCACCTCCTGGTAGGCGCAACACGGCATGGAAATGGAGATCTGATCGGAACAGGGAAATGACGTCAGCTACTGACGTTTTAGGCCACACCTCTTTTTTGCGCATCGCTCTTTAAAAAAATCATAAAAAATCAATCGTTGGTTTTAAAAATCCGGCCATAGTGAGTTTTTGTGTTTTGTAAGCCTGTCAACAATGTGCAATAGTTAAAATTGGAATGTTTGATAGGTTGATACTTCCTTATTATCGTGAGATGCGCGCGCCAGCAGCGAATGTATCCGCACAGCTGCGGATACATCCACCGGACGCGCGGGTGTATATACTATCTGGTAATAATTTTTACAATCTAAATAAATAATATCACTATCAATTTAAAACGATTTTAGAAGTAAAGAGTATGAACTTTTACTATTATCGAACTACGTGTAACTCTGCGGTGATGTATCCGCACGTCAGCGGATGTATCCGCGCACGACGTGCGTCTACATTATCTAGCTCTGCTCAAGCGATGGCGCACCCCTCAAGTGTTATGCAGGGTTGTTTGGATTAAACCAAGTGGTTTTTTAAAAAGAAATCTTGTGGGTTTTTTCAAAAATTTTTTTTTTTTCAAAATTTTCATTTCCCCCCCCCCCAAATGTTTTCATAAATTTTATGTATTATTGCAAACAGTAAAATCTAATTAATGCAAAGTAACTAGAAAAGCTTTATAAATATATTACAGATTTAATACATTTAGAAGGTTTTTAAAATAATGCAAGTTTGCTAAATATTTTTTTATTTTTTATTTATTTTATTTTATTTTATTTTATTTTTATTTATTTTTTTTTTTTTTTTTTTTTGTTCTTTTTTAAATCTATGCAGCTTTTCTATCAAGTACATAAATATACAGGGCAGACCAACGAAATTTTTCTAAAATTACATGAAAAAAAATCGAATTTTTTAATTATCATCAAAATAGTCCAAAAAGGCATATTTCAACCAAAACTTCATACACTACCTAATTTGCTTCATTTCTTTAGATTTATCGAGATAGATTATGCATCATTGAAGCGATGCATAGAGTAAAAATATCTTAAAACTAGAATATATAAATGACAAGAGAAAAAAAAAATAACTAAAGAAGTTCAAGAACACTTGGAGTAGGCATAATATTGCGCTTATACCTGCACACTTTTTGCATCTCCGATAGACGATGCAGTCAGAGCAAGAAAAGAAAATATATAAAATTATGAAAACAGAAAATATTCATGAAACTCTGTGCTCTTATTTTTAAAAAAATATTAATAATAATGCTTAATTTCACCTTTTAAAAAACTTTTTTGATCCCAATATAATAAAAGAAGTCTCATGTATGAATGGTGAAAGAATTAATAAACATTAATTTTTATGAGTCTTCATCATTAAAATATGTTAAAAGAGTATTTTCACTTAACTTTGTTTTAATTAATAAGATATTTCTTAAATTTTCTTAAAACTTACTTGTCCTGTTTCTATAATTGTTGTCACTGAAATGCATGTGTGTGTGTGGTGTGTGATTTGTGACCTTATTTTTTAAATCTTTAAGCGAAATATGCGTTGATCTTTTGATTTTTAAAGTTGTATAATGTACTCAGCAGGGTTCGAAAATATGATATTTTCGAAAATATTGATATCTGATATTTTGATATATATTCGATGTTTTCAATCAGCACAAACTACAGTCTTTAAAATAGCAAAAATGAATCTTTATCACTCTTTATTTTATTGTATTGTTTTTGCAATGTGTAAACTCGAAAGTAATGTTTCTTTCATTATTTATATCTAATATTTTATTTTACATTTTTATCTATTTTAATAGAGTTGATTTGGTATTAGCTGTTTTACTCACTTTTCCTTGAACTTATACTCTTTTCTATTAGTCTATTTAGAATTCAATTTGGAATAAAAATGTAATCGCCAAATTTCTACTACATGTTTTCTAATAAAAATGAACTTTTGAAGTTAGTGAAGAAAGCACTGTGAGCCTAGTTCAAATGTGAATTTTTCATATGAGATGCATTGAGCCATTGTCTGTAAGGATCAGGCAGGTTGTGATTGTTGACATTTTTAATTTTCTTTATTTTTGCAAATGTTGTTCCTTATCATGAATGTAATGTTTGTGCAAAATATGAGCTTTGTCTGCCTTACCGTTTTTGGGAAATTAAATTTTTTAATTTAGGGGGCGTGGCACATTTTTGCGTGTTTTTCGAATTTGCAGATTTTAAAGTTCTTGTTGCTTTAAACGCTCCTATAATAACTTGGATTTTTAAATTCTATACTATTATACGGTCTTCTTAGATACTATTACAGCTGTCAAATCGGTGTCAGTACGAGGGCGACGGTCACAAACTCCGTTTAAAAATGACCGAAAATGATTTTTTTTACTACATTCAATGCCAATTTTCTCAAAGCACCTTCATGATGACACCAACGTTTTTACATAAATTCCTAGCTACACTTATAGACACCAAAAATATGTAATAAAATTGGTGTCACCATAAGGGCGCCAGAAGATATTGGAACTTTTATGTGATAAATTTCACAAAAATGCAAATGTTTAAAATCTAACTACTACTCTCGCCCTCATAGCAGAGATCTGAAACTAATTAAGTTTGATAACCAACATGTTCGTCTAACATATGAACTAAAAAAATCGGTGTCACTCCGATTACTTTCGGAAATATAATCATTCGAAATTAGTATGTTATGGAGTTATTTAAAAAAAGACTTTTCTAATTCGAATGACTTTTTGCGCGGTTTGTTTGAAACTTTAATATAAAATTACAGTAATGACACCTAAAATAATATGTTTCTAATGCTTTTTATAAAAAAAGCTTTATAAAAAGCATTAGAAATACAGTAAATCGATATAGGTACAGATGGACGTATTGTGTAATGTGCATTATAGGCTAAAATAGTCATACTAATATTCATATTTTTTCAACCATACTAATTTTTTATGTTATTTATATTAAAAATGCAACTATTTATAACATAATGTCAGAATTGGTTATGAACATAATGTATTATATAGCGAGCATTCAGAATCTGAAACATAATTTGAGGATGACGTAGACTAAAACAAAGAAAACATAAAAAATCAAATTACCTAGTTTCAGAAAGACGGTCATCTCTTATTGATATCTGGTAATTTTGTAGCACTAAAGCTTGGGAAAACATGGTATCCCGGAGAATTAGTAGGAAAACATGGTATCCCGGAGAACTAGTAAAAGTTGACCATTTGCCAATCTGAATACAACTAGTCCCTCATAGCAGAGATCTGAAACTAATTAAGCTTGATAACCAACATGTTTGTCTAACATTTGAACTAATAAAATTAGTGTCACTTCTACTACTTTTGGAAACATAATCATTCGAAGTTAGTATGTTTGGTGCATTTTTTCATTTATTATTATTATTATTTTTAATTTATTTATTTGTTTATTTATGTATTTTGTTAATTTAATCTTATATCATCCAGATAGTGTTGACCATATTTATTTTTAACTAGCAAAAATACCCGGTGTTGCCTGGGTCAGTAATAATTATTAGAAAAAATCGTTACTTGCTTTTGTTTTCTGTTTTAAGTGAAAGAATTTAAAACACATCTTTTTAACGTGATTAAAAATCGAGTTTCTTCTTCACCCATAAAACTAAAATAGCAATAAGTATAAAGAACAAAGTAGTATTGATTTAGAAACGAAAGCACTATATTTAAGCATATACAAATTTAAAAAACATGAAATTAATCTTCTCATGTTTAAAAAGATTAATCTGTTGATACTTTTTTTTTTAACATAGAGTCTAAAACCTTCTCTGTATGGCTAATGAAGTACGAAGTGATTAAAAAAAAGTAGCTGCGCTCGTAATCCCCTTATACTTGCTTAAGTTATTTCGGGAAATTTCAATTATTGTGGCTCTTGGTGCGATTTTACCGAATTTGTGAAAGTCGTTTCGGGGTACCTTCGATGATGCTCCCCCATTCTTTCCTTACTTTGTAAAACGATATGATATTAATTTTCGTTACAGAGACATCGTCGTCAGATGCTGAGATATTTTTGGTCACCATAAAATTGCGCTAAACAGTTTCATCCGAAATGTTACCAAAATAAGTAATACATTTTGGTGATTGTTTGAAATTGTGCAAAAAGGAAAATTAATGGAAGTTTTTGCTGTTTATGGATTTGCCTAATTTAGTTGCTGGATTATTTAACACAGTAAAAAAAGTCTTTTGAAAATTCTTTGATTGGCGATATTTTGTTTACATGGTGAAAGCTGAGAAACATTATGACGTAGTCTTCGGCTTCAAAAACAGCAACGTTGAAAAAACTGCCAAATGCATCAGCTACGGAAATCTTTCTGCAAAAATTTTGGCGATCTGCTGGTTGTTTGGATAATGAGTAAGTGTTCAATCAGCATAAATAATAATAAAAACCATTAATTACATTAAAGTTCCGTTTAAATGGAAAATCATCAGCCAAATCATGTATTATTTGCCAATCTTGTGCAAAAATCTTACTTCAAGATTTGACTTGAGAAAAGCCTTGAAAATCACGAAAAGCAAAGAAAGTCAACAATACAACAATTGTCGCTATCGACAGGGAGTTGAGATGATACACTAAATACTGTATTGAGTTGAGGAAAGCCTTCGAACATGGATCTAAAAAACTCATAACTCGTTTTTTATTCTACTTAGAAATTTCGAACAGGTGCCATCTTCAGCAGAAAAATCAGAGCTTTCGATGGACATATAATGCAAATATGTGCAAGTATTTTTTCATCCCAAAAGGGGTTTTGCCCCCATAACGGGACGAAAACTACCCTATGTGTTATTCTGATGCATAAGCTATATTATTGTAAAGTTTCATCAAAATCCGTTCAGTAGTTTTTGCGTGAAAGAGTAACAAACATCCATACATCCATACAGACAAACTTTCGCATATATAATATTAGTAAGATTTATTACAAAGAAGCAACATTTAACATAAACAGCTTTGGGCAGTATGAGCGTCTTTATCTTGAATAGAAAATGCTCGTTTTGATATAGGTACAGGTGGATCTATTGTGCATAATATGTTTAGATTATCATACCAATACTCACCTTTTTTCCGGTCAAATAAATTTATTTATTCCAATCATTCTTGCCATGCATTTGATCTTTATTTGAAAATGCTCAACTTCTACTATTTCTCCGGGATACCATGTTTTCCCAAGCTTTAGTGCTACAAAATTACCAGATATCAATAAGAGATGACCGTCTTTCTGAAATTGGGTGATTTGATTTTTTATGTTTTCTTTGTTTTAGTCTACGTCATCCTTAAATTATGTTTCAGATTCTGAATGCTCGCTATATAATACATTATGTTCATAACTATTTAAGACATTATGATATAAATAGTTGCATTTTTAATATAAATAAGAGATAAAAAATTAGTATGGTTGAAAAAATATGAATATTAGTACGATTATTTTAGCCTATAATGCACATTACAGAATACGTCCATCTCTACCTATATCGATTTACTGTGTTTCTAATGCTTTTTATAAAGCTTTTTTTTATAAAAAGCATTAGAAACATATTATTTTAGGTGTCACTACTGTAATTTTATATTCAAGTTTAAAACAAACCGTGCAAAAAGCCATTCGAATTAGAAAAGTCTTTTTTTAAATAACTCCATAACATACTAATTTCGAATGCTTATATTTCCGAAAGTAATCGGAGTGACACCGATTTTTTTAGTTCATATGTTAGACGAACATGTTGGTTATCAAACTTAATTACTTTCAGATCTCTGCTATGAGGGCGAGAGTAGTAGTTAGATTTTAAACATTTGCATTTTTGTGAAATTCATCACATAAAAGTTCCAATATCTTCTGGCGCCCTTATGGTGACATCAATTTTATTACATATTTTTGATGTATATAAGTGTAGCTAGGAATTTATGTAAAAATGTTGGTGTCATCATGAAGGCGCTTTGAGAAAATTGGCATTGAATGTAGTAAAAAAAATCATTTTAGGTCATTTTTAAACGGAGTTTGTGACCGTCGCCCTCGTAGTCACACGGATTTGACAGCTGTAATAGTATCTAAGAAGACCATATAATAGTATAGAATTTAAAAATTCGTGTCATTATAGGGGCGCTTAAAGCAACAAGAAATTTAAAATCTGCAAATTTGAAAAACATGCAAAAATGTGCCACGTCCCCTAAATTAAAAAATTTAATTTCCCAAAAACGATAAGGCAGACAAAGCTCATATTTTGCACAAACATTACATTCATGATAAGGAACAACATATGTGAAAATAAGAAAAATTAAAAATGTCAACAATCACAAATGCCGTAAACTGCCTGATTCTTACAGACAATGGCTCTTAACTGGTTCTCGCAAACCTACCCTGGCAGCGTCGTAATGTATTGCGTAGTGTGTTTACTTCCAAGGGGCTGCTGCCAGTGTTGCCAGATTGGGGCAAATTTCCCCATTTTGGGGAAATCTGGTGCTCTCTGGGGAAAATTTGGGGAAATGAGTTTTGAGGGGAATTCTTTGGGGAAAATTTTTTTCCTTGGGGAAAACCTGGGGACAAAAAACCTCGGGGAAAAAAGAATTTTTTTCGTACTTAGATTTGCATCAAGAAGTAGTAGTTGCATTGTTTGTATCAAACAGCGTTCGTTTAGCTTTGCTCAACTTACTGAGTTCGCATTTCGCATTATGTGAAATATTGGGTGAGTGCAAAAGTTCCTGCGGAGTTGCAATAGATGGCGTTAGAACGGGCGTAACGTGTTGTCATTAATACCACTATCTACGTAAGTCAGATGGTTGGAAAGGTGACATGTGCAGCTTTCATTCCAATCAAAATAATTTGTGCAGATACAAACTGCTTCGAGAAAGATTACTTTTAAAATGAGTGTTGATAAAGTGCATTTACGGCATGTTATGCTTTACGAGTTTCGGAAGGGAATAAACGTTGCAGCAGCCGTAAAAAAAATTCAAGACGTTTATCAAGATCAAGCACCAGCTAAACGAACTGTGGAAAAATAGTTCGCAAAATTTCGTTGCGGAGATTTTAAGCTGGAAGATGAGCCACGCTCAGGTCGACCTTCCGACATTGATGACGACGTTTTGCGTTCTTTAGTTTAGAGTTCACCGCGAATTTCAACAGAGGAAGATGCTACAGCACTTAACGTTGACCGATCAACCGCTTTTCGGCGTTAAAAAAAAATTGGATTTGATTTAAAGCTCGATATATGGGTGCCCCATTTGTTGACCGAGAGCAACAAAATCCAGCGAATTTCTGCTGCCGTATCTTTACTCGAGCGGCTCAAAAACGAGCCGTTTTTGGATCGATTAGTGACGGGCGATGAAAAATGGGTCCTGTACAACAACGTTCAGCACAAACGCACATGGAAACAGGCAGGTGAACATGGTGACGCAATGGCAAAGGCCAGTTTGCACCCGATGAAGGTGATGCTCTGTGTTTGGTGGGATTGCAAGAGTATAATTTATTTTGAGTTTCTCCCCGCCGGCCAAACGATTGATTCGGACAAGTACTGTCGTCAATTAACTAATCTGAACCGAGAAATCAAACAGAAACGTCCGAGTTTGTCAAATCGCAAAGGCGTAGTCTTTCATCAAGTTAACGCTAGACCACACGTTTCAAGACAGACGCTACGCAAACTGAACAGCCTGAAATGGGATGTCCCAACTCATCCACCGTATTCTCCTGATATCGCACCATCGGATTATCACTTATTCCGGTCATTGCAAAATCATTTAAATGGAAAAAAACGTGACTCTTTGAATGCCTTACAAAACGTCGTGTCTTCGTTCTTCGAATCTAAACCACGCAGTTTTTATGATCGGGGCATCCGTATGCTGCCAGAACGTTGGAAGAAGATTATAGACAACGATGGAGAATATATCATTGATTGAATAAAGAGTTTTGCTTGCCTAATTACTGTATGACTTTCTTTCACAAACTCCGCACGAACTTTTGCACTCACCTAATATTATGCTACGGAATTCGCATAAATGTTCTGCGTGAGTAACTAGTTGATACGTGAAACAAGTAAAAATAAGTGTGATGAAGAATGTTCTTGGATAAATATATATAAAAATCATAGTTTAAATGTACATACAGAAGCAGAGTAGTAAATGCAAGTAGGAAAAAACATTTGGTTATTTCTTACCTCTCGGTCATGCGCTTGTATTTATGACTAGTGGCACCCACACGGCTTTGCCCGTAGTAGAAAATTAAAAGGTCTTTTGGTTCCCCTGTATATTTACAAATAATGCATGATGAATTTCTCGCCAATTGGCTTGCTCACGTTACGGTTCCACGTTATGATAGCTTGGTAATTTACTCGTCCATTTTATGATAATTTTGCTCATGAAAATGTTCTTAAAATTGGAATAGAAAAAGAACAAAATCAATTTTTCGAAAAATTGCTTAAAGGTGCACACCCCATGCTACAAACTAATTCTTAGCCACATTTCATGAAAATCCGCCGAACGGTCTAGGCGCTATGCGCGTCACAGTGATCCTGACAGACAGAGAGACTTTTAGCTTTATTATTAGTAAAGAAAGATAAAGATAAAGAAGACAAAAAAAAAAGCGAAAATGGGACGAAAAAAAGTTGGGGAATTTTATAAGAAAATTTGGTTTTTCGTGTTTTTTTTCCAAGAGACAAAAATATTAGAGGAAGTCAATTCATCTTATAAAAATATTAGTGGAAAAATAATTTTTGAATTTGGGAAATTTTGATAGAAAACATCGCTTTTTGGGGAAAAGTTGGAAGGGAATTGGGGAAATCTGGATTTGACCATCTGGCAACACTGGCTGCTGCGCCCTGCATGTATTTAAGCAAGAACTTTTTTATCCCTCTTAAATGTGCTTTCTTTTTTATCAAAAATATCGTTACTCGTCCTACAATATCAATTACATTTAACGTTTTAGCTGCATAGCACCGCGGACCACAGTTTGGGAAACTCTGAACTAGACATTAAATAATAATAAAGAGAAGAGAAACCAAAGGGGGAAAAGTTTTAAGTCCCTCGTTATCTAAAAGCTTAAACAGTTGAAGAACTTTATTTGTCCACATTTGAGCAAAATGGCAGCAATGCAAATATCAATTTTAAAATTGATTTTTCCTTAAATTAAAATGCTTAGGGGAAGCTGCTGTACCCACGGACAGTTGTACCTACGGACGTTGGTCGGGAAACTCCGGGTATCGTCCAGAGAGATCCTAATTGGGGTTCAACGTGTGTGTCACAACCCTCTCCAGTACCCCAGAAAGTCTCAACGCATCAAAAAAAAAAAAAAAAAAGATTCTATCACATTTTTTCGGTTTTAGTAGGATCTAAGTAAAAAAAGCATGAGCAATTTCTTTTTTTTTTCGTCCGTCGTTTATTGTATTATTCATTTTTGTTGTAGGTATCATGATTCCCTATATTTTGAAGGTTTTGTTTCTGATTTTTAATGTTGTAAAATTGGTGTTGTCGATGTGACTGGCTTGCAAAACCACAGTGGCGTACCTTTGTACCCAAGGACACATAACCATGTGTACCCACGGACAGCAATTTTTAGTTTATTTGGTCACACCTGAATCTTCTTATAATGTGAAGTACCTCAAAATGGTGCCTTGTCATCAACGTCCGAAATTTGCTTTCAACAATTATGATGAATTTTAAGTAGAGCTTGAAGATATACTGTTGAAGTAACCCCCACCTGTTGTAGGATCTACAGACCGTCAATCCCACCTGTTTTCATTTGAAGTCGACTTTTCTAGATTTTTGTTGGTTTAATCTAAACTGCATTTTTTGTAGTGGGTTAATTTTGGTTAGAGGTTTCAATTTGCCTGTAAATTGAAGTTATTATGTAGGTACATAATGAGCCATACTATGATGAATCAAGTTACTTTTTTTGTTTAAAAACATATTAATTATTCATAACATCATTAACTCTCTTGAAATAAATATCTTTTTTAAAGAGTTCACTGATGTTAAAAATTAGGGAAAATTTAAAAAAAAGAAAAAACCTTCGATAAATTTTCAAAGTTTAATTTCTGTTGGATATTTTATTTAATGTTATTTTCAATGGATGTTTAGAATATCTATATATATATATATAAAAAAATGGACTTTGGTAAATTTGTTCCCTAAGATCTCATAAACTACCCGGCAGATTTGGCTGAAACTTTCACCGTTTGTTCTTTTTGGTATTGGGGAGGTTTGTAGACCAGTTCGATAAAAATCCGATTGATAGTTCCTTTTTTATTCTGATTTGTCCAAATTTTCGCATAAATGCCCCAATATGACGGTTAAAAAATACGTGCACATATTAAAACTATGTGTCCATCGAAAGCGCTTATTTTTCTTCTGAAGATGACATCTGTTAGAAAGTTCTAAGTTGTATGAAAAAAACGAGTTATGGGCTTTTTTGTTCCATGTTCGAAGGCTTTCCTCAACCCCATTCATTATTTAGTGTATCATCTCAACTCCCAGTTCATAGTTAGAATTGTTGAATGCTTTTGTGTTTCGTCTGACTGTTTGAGGCTTTTCTCAAGTCAAATCTTAAAGTAACGTTTTTTCCCCAAAATTGGCTAATAGAGACGTACCGAGTAGCACTTTGGCCGAGTAGCCGAGTACCGAGTACTCGGCCTTTCACTACTCGGCCGAGTACCGAGTTACCGAGTACTCGGCATTTCACTACTCGGCCGAGTTAACAAGTACCAATTATGTTTTAAGAATAACCACTGACACACACGTGATCAATTTTGAACTTATTGGAATAGTAGTATAGACCTCTTTGTCCATATAAAAGTTTTAAAACTAAATTCCTGCTGAAATTTAATTTCGCATTATTTAAAAAAATTTTGTTTACGTCAAAAATTTTACAAAAAAATTATTTTTAAAATTAAAAATAAATAAATAAAAGGTATGATTGATCAAGTTGGAATTAAGACAAACTATACCAATCTATTTTAGTTCTAGTCCGCCAAACATAAATAATTTTTAAAAGCAAATGTGCAGGAACACTGCACACATGTGTTTCTGCGTTAGAAGGAACGTCTTTATCGGTGCATAAAATGTGAGCTAACAAATGTTAAGACATTCTACAAAAAAATCCGACTTTTGTCGGATGCCTTTAAATCTACAAGCTCACATTTTGTGCATTGAAAAAGGAATTTCCTGTAACGCCAAAACACGTGTCTGCAATGTTCCTGCACTATGCTTTTAATGTTGTTTTATTTCCCTTTTTTTTAAGCAAAGGAATTTTTATATTTCTTATAACTAATTTTTGTTTGTAGCAAAAATCTGTTTTTTACGCAAAAAATTTCATATTTTCTATACTCACCTTTTTTGCAATTTTTAATAAATAAGTTTTATTAACTTTGGGGACATTAAAATAAAGATTTATTCCATTAAAGCATTAAAAACTTCATTATTCTCAAAATTTAAAATTGACTTGTAAAATGATTGCAGAATATTTAATATGCTTGCACTTTTTTATAAATTTTAATATCTGTCTTGAACAATATTCAATTTTTTGCAACTACTCGGTATTGGCCGAGTATCTGATCAAAATTTGGCCGAGTACCGAGTACTCGGCAAATTGGCCGAGTATGCCGAGTACCGAGTAGTTACCGAGTACTCGGTACGTCTCTTTTGGCTAATAATAACTATAGATTTGGTTGATTATTTTCCATTTAAACGGACCTTTAGTGTAATTAATGTTTTTTTTTTATTATTTGTGATGATTGGATTTTTTAATCATTATCCAATCTAACAGCAGAAACCTTGCCAAAATTTATGCAGAAAAATTTCAGTAGCGGATGCATTTGGCAGTTTTTTCAACTGTCACGGTTTTTGAAGTCAAAGACTACGTAATAATGTTTGTCAGCTTTCACCATGTAAACAAAATATCGTCAATCAAAGAATCTTTAAAAACTTTTTTTACTGTAAAATAATCCAGCAACTAAATTAGGCAAATCCATAAACAGCAAAAACTTCCATTAATTTTCCTTTTTGCACAATTTCAAACAATCACCAAAATGTATTACTTATTTTGGTAACATTTCGGATGAAACTGTTTAGCGCAATTTTATGGTGACCAAAAATATCTCAGCATCTGACGACGATGTCTCTGTAACAAAAATTAGTAACATACCGTTTTACAAAGTAAGGAGGGGGAGCATTATCCAAGGTATCCCAAAACGATTCCCGCAAATTCGGTAATATTTTAAATCGCACCTAGAACCTACAATAATTGAGAAGTTCCAAAATAACTAAAGCAAGTTTAAGGGGATCACGGGCGCGTGGCTACATTTTTTAAACAGTTCAATAAACATACAGAGAAGGTAAAAATAAGTATTAACTGATAAATCTTTTTAAACATGTGAAGTTTAATTTCATGTTTCGGAAATTCTTCAAATTTGTATACGCTTAAATTTCGTGTTTTCTTTTCTAAATGAATACTATTTTGCTCTTTTTACTTACTGCTACTTTAGTTTTATGAGTAAGGAAGAAGCTAGATTTTAAATCACGTCAAAAAAGTGTGTTTTAAGTTCTTTCACTTAAAACAGAAAACAAATGCAAGTAACGATTGTTTCTGATAATTATTGCTAACCCAGGCAACGCCGGGTATTTTTGCTAGTTTCAATATAAAATGGCTTATGAAAATGTGTTGAGTATAATTGAGTTCCTCAGATCTATTTATGTATTATTTTTTATATGTCCATGAGCACAAAGGTCCGCTTGTTGAACGGAGTGTTGTACCCACGGACAAAAAAGATAGTTTTTAAGATTTTTTTTTTGAAGCTGAAAGCTTTGAGATTTTCACATGACAAAAATTGCCAAATTAGATGACAAGTTGTACATTCTGCCAGAAAAAATTTCCGATCAATTATCCATTCCTAAAGACCAGCAAAAATTGAAAAGTAAATTTTATCCGTGGGTACAGCAGCTTCCCCTATAACGTTTCTCCTTTCTGTAGTTATTTAGGGACCTCCGTTCTTTTTTTACCGTCGTACAGTGGAGTATTAGACTGAAAATCCTGGCCAGAACTAGTTTGAAATTTTCACTCTTCTGAAGGCGACATCCTTGTGTGCGTTTGTGCGCTGTACGGCGAAGCTATCCCACTAATAGACACGAAACTTGATAGACAAGTTGTCTGAAAAGTCTGATGTTACAATTTGAAACTTGATTTCTTAAATTTGAATTAGAAAATGAAATATTTAATATTTTATCCACGGTTTAGACTTTTGCATGTTTACGACCGTAAAAACAATCCTAGTAAACGTAGGAAAAAAAAAAAACAATGCATCACTAGATAGGAAAAATAATTTTCTTCAAGAATATGGTTTGTTTGAAGTTCTAACGCACTCTCAGAAATGGACTTTCATATTCGACGAAATTTTCTTCGTTTCTGACGAAATCGCTTCCAGGGATATGTTCCGAGCGAACATTTCGTCAAATTGAGGAAACTGCTTTCGTCTCTGGTTTGAAGATGCGAATTTCGTCAAATGTAACGAAATATTTCTTCATTCTAGTTTCGTCAAATCGACAATCATTTTCGTAGTTTTGAGAGTATTAGTTTCGTCAAATTAGTTTCGTCATATTTGAGCATGTTAATTTCGTAATTTTTTGAGTTTATTTATTTCTTTTATTTTTATTTTTTCTTTTTTGAGCTGATTAGTTTTCTTTCTTTCTTTCTTTTTTTTTTTTTTTTTTTTTTTTTTTTTTGACGATACTGACGAACCTCGTTAATTCGAACACGCTTAAAAAGAATTACTTCTAAAACGGACATTTTTGTATTTTCTGTCCCATTGTTTTTTGTTTTTCGGATAAAACGAATTCTGTTAAGAGTAATCGATTTTAATGATCCATTAAAGTTCGTTTTAACGAGGTTCGACTGTATCTTATAAGATTTAGTCAAATCTTTACTTCAGAATCTTACCACCATAATTTCCCACTTTGATGCGCATAGTCACACTCACAGGCCCGTCATTTACGGGGGGGGGTCATTTATGGGGGTTGGCATTCCCCCCCCCCTTGATTTTTGAACTTTTATTCTTTGCGTACGAAAGGAAGTGGTTTTAGTTGGTTTTCTATAAAAATTTTAAAGAGTGTACACCTTTTTCCACAATTGAAAAAAAAAATCGAAATGACTGGCCTGCACTCGCCCCCTTCGCCTAAAGCAAAAGGCAAGTATTTGTTGAAAAAAGAGACACATAAAAGATGTTAAATTTTTTTTTATTAAAGTGAAAATACAAACAGACAATTTCTTTAAAATGTAAAAATAATTATTGCAAATTCAAGTTAAAGAACAATGTGAAATGATATCTGGGAATTAGGGCTTTACGATGCATCGATGCATCGTAAAATACCGATGTACAGTACACCCTACATCATTACACCGGTTTAAAATAAAAACCTTTAAACTGATAGATCGGTGTGCTCCACAAGTTCGCTTACATCCAAGCTTTTTTTTTTATCCAAGCAAACAAAAGAAACGGAAACCCGCATGTTAGTCCGGTCCCATCAACTCCCCACCCATGGTATCTAACTAAAATCCCATAAGGGGGATTTTCCTGTAAAAAAATCTATTTTTTGCCAGATCTTTTCCATACTTGGCACAAAGGTTCATTCTTGATGCTCAGGAATACTCATTGAGCAGTTTTCTTTCCGCTATGTGTGTGTGTGTGGGGGGGGTAACAACCCTCATGGGGGGGGATCTTCTTATAAAAGCAAAGTTTTTGTCTGATTTTTCCAAATTTGGCACAGAGGTCCTTTGATGCTCGGGAATGCACACACAATGGTTTTAGTCCCTCCATGGGGGGGGGGGGGGGGGGCAACGCCCATGGGGTTTCTCCTTATAAAAACCAAGTTCTGTCGGATTTCTTCTAAATTTGGCACAGAGGTCGTTTGATGCTCGGGAATTCAAAAAGTAGTTATCGTCCCTCTATTGTGGGGGGGGGGGAGGGAACCCCATTGGGGGTGCTTCTTATAAAAACCACGTTTTTGTCGAATCTTTTCCAAATTTCACACAGAGGTCTTTTAATGCTCGGGAATTCAAGCAGGATACTTTTCGTTCTTCTATGGGAGGGGGGGGGGCAACCCCTCATTGGGGTTATTCTTATAAAAACCAATTTCTGTCGGATTTCTTCTAAATTTGGCACAGAGGTCGTTTGATGCTCGGGAATTCAAGCAGATTAGTTTCCTTCCTCTATGGGGGGGGGGGGGCAACCCCATTGGGGTTCTCCTTATAAAAAGCAAGTTTTTGTGGGATCTTTAATTAATACTTACTTTACTTCATGTTTTATTTTGCAAGTAAAACCATTCAAAAGAAAAAAAGAAAGAAACAGACTCAACAAATAGTGAAGTATTGATACAATATAAACAAGAGACAGCTGCAGAAGGGAATGACGTTACATAAACAACGTGGGGTGCGACTTTAAAAAGTCCGGTCAACGAGCCTAACAAAAAAAGGGGGGGGGGCATCATTTCCGAACCATAAGCTGATAGCCAGTTTGCATTTATTTTTAATTGCATTAAGCGCTTTTTTTCCTCGATTTTTGTGGGTTTGTTTAAAAGGTTGCTAAGCAATTATTAAAAAATATTTTTATAAACACTTTTGTGAGATAAAGTTTTTAATACTTTCTGATTATTAATTTCTTCAAAATCATATTTCATTTTGCTATTAAAATATTTCACGTAGTTTTGTTAAGAATTAACTATAGAAGATCTATTGTTTACCCATTTCAAAATATTAATCTTACCTAATGGGCAGAGCAATATTTCATTGAAAATGATAAGTGTTACGTACACTTTTGTCAGAGAGCTACTGTATAAATTATTATTGTATTGAATAAAATATTACATGTAGAGTAGAAGAAGAAAAAAATACCAATACTTAGAGAGGGGGGTGGGGGGGGGGGACGGAATATTTGTTTAAGAAAATAAAAATGCAGAGTAAAAAAATTTTGAATTATTAAACAAAAACACTTCGTTTACCAGAATTATATTAGTAAAATTTATGAAGAAGAATGAAAACACATAACCATGAAACATATTCAACGTTGAAATTAAAAGCTTCAAAGTTCTATGCTATTTATCAAGGCGCTGTATTTATTATCTGCGTTGCTGTAGCGACGGTGGAATTTTTTATGTAAGTTTAAATTCGTAAAAATGCTTTAATCATCTTTGTCAATTGTCTAACGGGGGGAAATAAAGGAAGTACGTTTTCGGAAACAAATGTCAACAAACACATATTTTCATTTGCAAATAAAAAATAACGCTAGTTAAGCCTAACATGGAGGTGACTCAAAATTAGTTTATACAGAATTCCAAACCAAATCGAACAGGTCGTTTTCAATTTTAATGTGTTTTAAATCCAACAATAAACACAACACTAAACAAAAATGTAACAATACATAAAAGAAGGCACATTGCACATACAAATTTTAATAAATACTAACCTTCTTTATGAATCCTTTAGAATAACTGCCGTAAAATATTTTAACGAGCAAGTACAAGACTGAAACGAAAACTCCCAGAATGCACTGCAATGTGACGAAATCGGGACGAAATTATTTCGTGAAAAATTTGAGATTTCTGGTTTCGTCAAATATCACGTGATTCGGTGACGAAAGGATCGTAGAAAATAGCGAAATAGTGCTCGAGGATTGCCGAATCGTCAAAATTGAGCGTTTCATTTTTGACAGTGCGTAATTAACCAAATTTCTAGAAATTTACAAAGGGATGTCACTTTTTCGACTTTTTTCAATTATTCAATCAATCTTACTACTATTATATATGCGAAAGTTTGTCTGTATGGATGTATGGATGTTTGTTACTCTTTCACGAAAAAATTACTGAACGGATTTTGATGAAACTTTACTTTACTTTAATATAGCTTATGCATCAGAATAACACATAGGGTAATTTTCGTCCCGTTATTGGCTTCAAAACCCCCTTAGAAGCGCAATAAAATACAATTTTCGTATAAATTCTCTAATATGGGGATGAAAAAATACTTGCACATATATGTCAATCGAAAGCTCTGATTTTTCTGCTGAAGATGGCACCTATTCGAAATTTCTAAGTAAAATAAAAAACGAGTTATGAGCTTTTTAGTTCCATGTTCGAAGACTTTCCTCAGCTCAATACAGTATTTAGTGTATCATCTCAAATCCCTGTCGATTCGCAACTCCAGCGCTCAAATACGCTACCTTGCGGTGATTTACAAAACTGCCGGAAAAACTAAAACATTGCCATTTTGTTTTCCACGTAATTCTGTTGACTTAAACATAGGCAGTTTGTTCTGAGTATTTATTAACGCAATCGATGTGTCTTGGATTGCTTTCAGCAACAGAAAGTGTTCGAGCTCCTCAAAATAATGTTAGTTTTCATTATTTCCCTCTAAAAAGTGATTTGATTGAGAAAAAGCGCGTTAACACAAGAAAACTCTGGATTAACAAACTTGGATAACGTTATAGGGGCATTCCACGGTATTTTTGACATTTATGTAGAGTCCGTAACGTGACCTTTTTTGCCATAACTTTTTAATTTACCATTTGATTTGTAAATTATTTTAATTTGAGCTGGTGTGTTGGTAGGAAAAGATCAAAATAAAATACTATGCTAATCAAACAGTAAATTAAAAAGTTATCGCAAAAAACGTCACGTTACGGACTCTACATTAATGTCAAAAATACCTTGGAATGCCCCTATACCAGGTAAAAATTTTATTGTTTTGTGTGAATTTGTAAGAATATGGGTTTTTTTTAATCTTAAATTAATTTAACAAACCATATTTTACAGCAGCATTTAGTTAGAATAGACAATATGCAAAATTTTTTCGTGAATATATTCTCGTAGAACGAAATGAAAAATGTTTAACCGAGAAAGAATTTATTTTGTTGCTTTTATTCTCAGCTGAAAGGTTTCGCCAAATTTGTTTAGGGTTATAGTTTTAGTATTGTGCGAGCTAAGTATCCTTGGCGAGATTTCGCGTTTTTAGTTAAACCATTTTTAATTTTTATCATGAGTGGAATAAAATGGTAGTAAGATTACAGAATTCGATAATTAAAAAGAAATAATGGTCAATCAACTGAAAAGAAAACTACCACCATATATCCGTGAGAATTTTGTTGATGATTCGCATAACATGACACAATTAAATCGTAGCTCAGAAATTAGAAAAATCGAAACAGAAAAATTTTAAATTAACCGATTCGGGAATTCGAGAGAAATAACTCAGCTACAAATGCAAAACAATAAGCGCTAGCCAAGCAAGGCAAAAAAGTATCATCTTCTTTCGATAATAATTTGTAATGTCATATTGAATTTTCTAGCATTAATTGTTATTCTTGTCAGGCCACAATTATTATTTAGTTTTATCAAGAATTCGGAACTCCAGCGCTCGAATACGCTACCTTGCGGTGATTTACAAAACTGCCGATGAAACTAAAACATTGCCACGTTGCGTTCCACGTGTGTCTGTTGACGTAAACACAGGCAGTTTGTTCTGAGTATTTATTAACGCAATCGATGAGTCTTAGTTTGCTTTCAGCTACAGAAATTAATTCGTCCCTTAGTAGTATTCTCGAGCTTCTCAAAATAATGTTAGTTTTCCTTATTTCCTTCTAAAATATGAGTTGATTGAAAATGATGAAAGCGAAAACTGGATTAACAAACTTGAATAACGTTGTACAAGGTAAAAATTTTTATTGTTTTGTATGAGTTTGTAAGAATATGAGTTTTTTTTAATCTTAAATTAATTTAACTAACCATCTTTTACAGCAGCATTTAGTTGGAATGGACGGTATGCAAAATTTTTTCGTGAATATATTCTCGTGGAACGAAATGAAAAATGTTTAACCGAGAAAGAATTTATTTTGTTGCTTTTATTCTCAGCTGAAAGGTTTCGCCAAATTTGTTTAGGGTTATAGTTTTAGTATTGTGCGAGCAAAGTAGCCTTGGCGAGATTTCGCGCTTTTAGTTAAACCATTTTTAACTTTTATCATGAGTGGAATAAAATGGTAGTAAGGTTACAGAATTCGATAAGTAAAAAGAAATAATGATCAATCAACTGAAAAGAAAACTACCACTATATATCCGTAAGAATTCTGTAGATGATTTTCATAACTTGACATAATTAAATCGTAACACAGAAATTAGAAAAATCGAAACAGAAAAATTTTAAATTAACCGATTCGGGAATTCGAGAGAAATAACTCAGCAATAAATGCAAAACAATTAGCGCTAGCCAAGCAAGGCAAAGAAGTATCATCTTCTTTCGATAATAATTTGTAATGTCATATTGAATTTTCTAGCATTAATTGTTGTTCTTGTCAGGCCACAATTATTATTTAGTTTTATCAAGAATTGATAAATATCGAATTCAACATCGTGGAAATAGCTGCTTAGAACTACGAACTACATAGTTTGCATTAATCTTTGACGTTTAGTAATGCTTCTTGAATTCTCATTTCTTTCTACGTGGGCCAGAATATCCACAAGACTTTGAAAATTAATTTAAAAAGAATAAAGCGAAAAAAAT
Organism: Uloborus diversus; assembly: GCF_026930045.1. NCBI lineage: Eukaryota > Metazoa > Arthropoda > Arachnida > Araneae > Uloboridae > Uloborus > Uloborus diversus. The sequence goes on from NC_072731.1 coordinate 145,739,116, forward strand.
CATGCATACGAACAAAATTTACTAGACTTATTATCATTTTCTTCGTTACCACATGCGTTTGTTTTAGTTTTTTCGTTCGCCATTAGTCAATGACTGCAGTGCCTCCTATAGTTCGTTGGAGTTGCGAATAGCGGCAATTGTTGTATTGTTGACTATCTTTGCTTTTCGTGAATGTTCAAGGCTTTTCTCAAGTCAAATCTTGAAGTAAGATTTTTGCACAAGATTGGCAAATAATATATGATTTGGCAGATCAGTTTCCATTTAAACGGAACTTTAATGTAATTAATGGTTTTTAATATTATTTATGCTGATTGGCACTTACTCATTATCTAATCAATCAGCAGATCGTCAAAATTTTTGCAGAAAGATTTCCGTAGCTGATGCATTTGGCAGTTTTTTTCAGCGTCGCTGTTTTTGAAGCCGAAGACTACGTCATAATGTTTCTCAGATTTCACCATGTAAACAAACTATCGCCAATCGAAGAATCTTTAAAAAAAAAAACTTTTTTTTTTTACTGTGTTAAATAATCCAGCAACTAAATTAGGCAAATCCACAAACAGCACAAAAACTTTCATGAATTTTCCTTTTTGCACAATGTCAAGCAATCCCCAAATTTTACTACTTATTTTGTAAAAATTTCGGATGAAACTCTTTAGCGCCATTTTATGGTGACCAAAAGTATCTCAGCACCTGGCGATAATATCTCAATGAAAATTAATATCATATCGTTTTACAAAGTAAGGAAAGAAGGGGGGGAGCATCATCGAAGGTATTCCAAAACGATTCAAGCAAATTCGGTAAAATCGCACCAAGAGCCCACAATGATTGAAATTTCCCAAAATAACTAAAGCAAGTATATAAGGGGATTACGAGAGCGGCTATATTTTTTTTAAAACTTCGTACTTCAATAGTTATACAGAGAAGGTTTTAAACTCCATGTTAAAAAAAAAGTATCAAGAGATTAATATTTTTAAACATGAGAAGAATAATTTCATGTTTTGGAAATTTGTATATGCTTAAAAATATAGTGATTTCGTTTCTAAATCAGTACTATTTTGTTCTTTATACTTATTGCTATTTTAGTTTTGTGGGTAAAGAAGAAACTCGATTTTTAATCACGTCAAAAAGATGTGTTTTAAATTCTTTCACTTAAAACAAAAAACAAAAGCAAGTAACGATTTTTTCTCATAATTATTACTGACCCAGGCAACGCCGGGTATTTTTGCTAGTGTAAACTAAATTTCCTGCATCCAATATTCTAATAATGTTATGGCTCTGAAACTTTTTAAGGAAATAATATAAACACTTACCTTTATTTACAGCGAAAACGGTGAAGTTATGTTGTTTCACTGATTTATAATGAATTTTTTTTTCAATGAGTTGAAATAAAAAAAAATTCAATAATTTTTACTCGATTCAAAATGGATGCTCCAGTTGGCTGTTTGCCAATAATGCTTACCAGGAAACATCACGAGTTCATTAATCATGAAAAAAGTTAAAAATAGTCGCATTCGAAAGAGTATCTTTAGAAAAAAATTTGACCCAAATATTGTGTGCCCTCGTACTTTTGTTTTTAAGATATGGGGGGTCAAAGTCTGTCGAAATCTTACGAAAATTCGCCAAATTTAAAGACTTGGCAAGAAATGGAAAATACCACGTGATTTCATCGTCTGCGTTTAGCAAGACTCTCATTCTCATTTCTGTTCATCTGCAAAGCGCGTAAACGATGTTTCGAATTAACCCTTTACTTGTGTGTGTAAAATTAAAAAGTAACTATGAAGCCTGTGAAATGGAAACTAGAGAGCTTTATCTAGAGGAGCTACAACTTTATAACGAAATTGAACGTAGAATTTAACTTTGTAATCGTGATAATAATGCATTTCAGAATTTAAGTGCATTTCAAGTGTGTTTTACTTAACTAAATAAAGTTTGTACTCTTGTTATGAAATGTGTTGTAAGTAATTAATAATTATGTACAAGAATTAATATGAATAAGTAAAAAAAAACATGCTTATTAAAGTTTATATATTGAAAATAAAATGATGTTTTTGATGTTGAAAGAAAATGATCATGGATTGTAGTATCCCAGCTCTTATTTATTTTTTCAAAAGTTATTATCATTCATGAAGTTTTATTGTCTGACCACTGCTAGCGAAAATGTTTAATTTTTAATTTAAAATCGAAAAAAATAATAATTTAAAAAAAAGAAAACAATGGATAGTAAATGTCCAAAATTTGCACAGCAAAACTAACGATGTCGGAAATTAATCATAACAGATTCTTATCAAAAATTTTATAGTCGACGTTCATTACAACAACCCCTGTAGTTCGAAAAAATCTGTCACTGCAACTGAAAGTCGCTATAACGTAAATGCACATCATATTGCATGTTATTTAGTCATTTTTAAAAATACTGAAGTCACTTTTACCAATTATGTTTCACGTTAAAAGGGAATTCAAATACGAGCAAAATAAAAATTAATAGTTTTTTTTTTTTTAATTTGACTTGTTAGAGGGCTTACACATAACTTGAAAACGTTACACATAACGAAAAACACACTGGAAATAACTGACAGAAATCGTTTTTTTTAATTTGAGAACATGATTTGAAATCTTTAAAAATGCCGTTTTTTTCGTATTTAGATACTGTTGAAGACTTCAGATTTACGACTTTTCAAAAAAAAAAAAAAAATAAAGTGTGTTTACCGTTTCTCTGTGGTTATCATATTTTTTTCAAAACAGTTTCAGCATCGAATCAACTCTTTCAGTGGAAATATTTCACCCGCAGAAGCATAAAAGTTTTAAACATCAGTTTTTTAACACACAGTCTTAAGAATAACAAAAATGTTTAAACTTTGAACGGTATATTCAAATGTATTCAGTTAATACGTTCTATTGAATGCTAAAATATCATTACATCTGTGGAATTTTAAACGAGATTTTGTGCTTGAACCCTATGACAGATCGGTCGCAGTAATAGGAGGTCGTTCTTGTTGACTGCAGTTAGCAGCGCACTGATGGGAGGTCACTGTGACCTCCCAAAAATTTTCTTTATTCGACAAAGTTCATCTGACAGTTCGGCAAATTAGAGGACATAATTACAATTTTTTAACTCCCGAAAGTCACTTTTCATACATTATTATTTGCGCATACTCGTATTTTATCGCTCGGCAAAATTTGTTTCTATGTTTTAATCATTTTTTTGTTCAGTATCGTATTTGTCAGTAGCATGTTTTTTTTTCCTTTCCATAAACTTCTTTCGTTTTTATTTTGTATGTGTCGGATCTGTATTTAATATTAATTTGCTTAATAAAATTTCTGAATTTGAATGTTTTTTAATAGTTTATATCATCTAAAGTAAACAAATTAGCTTTGCACAGAACCTAAAAGAAAAAATAATTAATACTTATGAGAACCTTGTTTAGAAATAAAATATATTTTACCAATAATAATAACCACGAAAACTAGTGAAGTAAAATCTACTTACATCTGCTATCTACTACTACCTAAAATGCTAAAAGACATTTTTATCTTGACCTTCTCCATAACATTTTACAGAGGGGAGGTTCAAATTAAATTATTCGAGAAAATTACTTTTAGTTATTCGAAAAGCAACAAAAGACACACCCACATTCACATTTCTATAGTTAGAAACAAATGTTTGAAGGAACTCCCCTTGGGATCTAGGGGATTCGCCAAAAGAAAATATGATTTGAAGTCAATATACATTATATTTCCATTGTTTTTACAATAAAATAAAACAAATATTTCGGGCAGTGGCACTTTCCCCTATACAGTTGCATGTTAATATCCCGGAACACAAGCCCATAAAAATTTCAATGCCGCAGTCTGTGCCACGACACCCCGCGCCATAGTAGTCACCCCGAGTAAAGAATTAATGCGATATTTCTCACGCGCTTTGGTGGTGACCAAATATGGAAGTGAAATGTCTTGTCAGATGCATATGTTGAATTCGCGCCGTACCTTCCATTTCTGAACAAAACTCGCTAAATTTGGTGACTTTACTAAAAATTTCGGCAATTTTTAAGGCCTCATATTTCGATAACGTGGTCACGAGGGCACGTAGTTTCAGTGCCATAAATATGTTTTCCAATGCTCTTTCGAATGCCACCAATTTGGAATTTTTTTGAATTTCCTTGATCGTGATGTTTCCTGGTTAGACAAGTGATAAGTAAACGTGTTCGATGCGAATGGCTGTTTTCCTTTGAAGATATGCAATTAAGTGCACTCACTGTTCGAGGGAAAAAAATCAAAAAGCGGTTAAAAAATCCTAGTATTCTGTACAAAACACTAATTTGAAACCAAAAAAAATAATCAATTTTATTCTTTTCGTTTGGTTTCAATCATTAAAACCCTGATTAATCATGCACAAAAAGAATTGAAGACGTTTCGGGGTTACAAAGAACCTTTTTTCTATTGTAAAAAAAATAAATAAATGAACTGAAATGTTATAACTGTAAAAACACTCGAAAATGGATTTTCAAAAGCTCTTTGTTTTTGAATTGTATATATTGTACTCGTACCTTCGGTCGATCACTGTCAAAAATGAAACGCTCAATTTTGACGATTCAGCAATCCTCGAGCACTATTTCGTTATTTTCGACGATCCTTTCGTCACCGAATCACGTGATATTTGACAAAACCAGAAATCTCAAATTTTTGATGAAATTATTTCGTCCCGATTTTGTCACATTGCAGTGCATTCTGGGAGTTTTCATTTCAGTCTTGTACTTGCTCGTTAAATTATCTTACGAAAATTATCCGAAAGGATTCATAAAAAAGGTTAGTATCTATTGAAATTTGTATGTGCAATGTGCCTTCTTTTATGTATTGTTACATTTTTGTTTAGTGTTGTGTTTATTGTTGTATTTTAAAACGCATTAAAACTGAAAACGAACGGTTCGATTAGGTTTAGAATTCTGTGTGTTGTTAACTTTGAGTCACCTCCACGTTAGGCTTAGCTAGCGTTTTTTTTATTTGAAAAAGAAAATATTGGTTTGTTGACATCTGTTTCCAAAAGCGTACGTACTTTATTTTGTTAAAAAAATTACAAACATGACTAAAGAATTTGTACGAATTTAAACTTACAAAAAAAAAAAAAAATAAATAAATAAATAAAAAAAAAACCTCCACCGTAGCTAAACTAACACAGATGATAAATACAGCGCTTTAATAAAAGGCATAGAACTTTGAAGCTTTTAATTTCAACGTGGAATATATTACATGGTTATGTGTTTTCATTCTTCTCCATGAATTTTACAAAAATAATTCTGTTAAACGAAGTGTATTTTTTAGTTTAGTTATTCAAATTTGTTTCATTCTGCATTTTTATTTTCTTATAACCTTCTTCTTTCAAATCCTGGTTGCGTTCGACGAGCTCGACCGAGAGCGACCGGTTAGTTAATCACGTGACAGCTAATGATCACGTGCTCCAATCAACCAATCAACTGCTTAGAATGGTAACCGCTGTGGTAACCGGTTGATCATAGACCGCTTCGGTTAGTAACCAGTTACTTACCGGTCGACCGGTGAGTTTCGTCGAACGCAACCCCTATGTACCAATCCCCCTGTGAGTACTGATATTTTTTCTTCTTCCACTCTACCTTTAATGTTTTATTCAATATAATAATTTATACAGTATTTCCCAAAAATGTTCGCAAACTTATCATTTTCAATGAAATATTGCTCTACCCATTAGTAAAAATTAATATTTTTGAATGGGTAAACAATATTACAAAAGTATATGAAGTATTTTAATAGCAAAATAAAATATGATTTTGAAGAAATTGATAATCAAAAAGTATCAAGAACTTTATAACACAAAAGTGTTCGTAGAAAATATTTTAAAATAATTATTTAGCAATCTCTGAATAAAACCGATGAAACTCGAGGAAAAAAAGCGCTTGATGCAATAAAAAATAAATGCAAACCTCTTATATCAGCTTTTGGATCCGAAATGATACCCTCTTTATTTATTTATTATTACTTTTTTTTGTTATGCTCGTTTGCTTACCCCATGTTGTTTATATAATCTCTTTCCCTACGGCAGATGTTTCTAGCAATAAGTGCTTATGTTCATTTTTTGTGGAGCCTTCTTTTTTTTTACTTGCATAAAACATGAAGTAAAGTAGGTATCAATTTAATGCAAATCATTTTAAGATAGAGAAAATATTAATTTCCATAAAGAACTCCAGGGGCGTAGCTAAGGGGGGGGGGTTGGGGACAACCCCCCCCCCCCCGAAAAGTTTGTCTCAAAAAAAAGAGAAAAAGAAGAGAGAAGAGAAAGAAAAAAAAAAAGAAGAAAAGGAAAAAATTCCAAGCGATTATACATACATACATATATATATATATATATATATATATATATATACAAAAGAAACCCCCCCCCCCCGAAAGTCGGGTCTAGCTACGCCACTGAAGAACTCAACTTGGTGCTTGATATTTCAGCAGAATATTTTCAATATTTCTCTAATTTTTCCGCAAATAAAATAAATTATTGAAGGTAGAGTTTTATTGTTGAACCTCGATTTAAAAAGAAAAAAAGAAAAGATAGTATAGCATGTTTGAAAATTGTAATAACAATAATAAGCATTTTTTATTGTTTATTTTCCCACTTCAAACAATAAATTTATAAGTTTTTCTATGTCAATTTGTGTTACATGATTTGTCATAATTATGAATTTTTCCATTATACATAGTTTCTACAGCTAAAATAAATGCAGCATTAATTTTATTGCATTATTTGCCGCCTCAAAGTATTGTCATCAAAAAGTGAGAAATCCCGGTCTACATTAAATCAGACTAAGAAGCATTTTATAGATGAACTTCCAATAAATCCAAATTTTTAGTTGGAGTTGTGGTTTTGCTAGATACAAAGTAAAATGTCTGAAAATTTAACCGAACTTCAATTGAAAAATTGAAAGGATAATGAAAATATATGAAAAATTAAATGGATAATGAAAATATATGATAAGAAGTAACAAGTTTTGCTCACCACATTGGTCCCTATTTTCATTATAAACCTTTGAAAAAAAAAATCCATTGATATCAGTCTCAAGACACAAACAAACAAGGAAATGCACTTTGTTATTGGGTTTCCCCTGTCTTTGGCAACTCTTCTCCCCTGGTGTTTTTTTTATTTACTGCGTGAAAATTGCATATTTTAAAAATCAAATATGCTTAGGAAAAAGGTAATACTCCCTTCGTCTCCGTCCCAAACTAGAGGAGCTGCGTTTGAATATTTTTGTACTAGTGATTGATTCTGACGATTTTATGATTTTGTTCAAATATTTTTTGAAAGATTTTAAGATACTATACTATCAATTAACAACTTTACTTGGCAAGCCTTACCTCTTAAAATCATTACCAGCTGAGTTAAAAAAAAAAAAAAAAATCCAAAATACACACGCCCTTAAGCTACGCCCCATTTTGTAAGTACTCTACCCCCAGTATAGCAGAAAAATTAGTTATTTTTTTCTATTAAATCCCTATCCATCAGCTAGAAGATAGCTTTATGTAATTACTAGTTAACTTATGAAATGGAACGTGACTTCGAGTGTTGGAGCCCTGGGTTTTTGACTCTAATTTGATAGTGGTTTAAGGAGGTAAAGCTCGGTAAGTAAATGTTGTTTATTCATAACATAGCACAATAAAATCTCTGAAAAAAGTGCAAATAAAATCATAATCATCAGTTTCAGTACTACTTAATTCATAAGTACTTCATTGGAACTAATTTGGGTAGGGGGGGGGGAGTACGTCAGAAAACATTCGTGAAGAAAACGGAACACGAAAATCGGAAAAAAACGGTGTATTTTGGCTATCGGTTAAAATAAAAAATAAATTTAAAAAAAATCACAGATCAACAATTTTCGCACCCTTGATTTTTTTATAGCTCAAAAAAATGAAAATTCACGACTTGATGTGCAAAAGAGTTAACTCGTTTAATGGCTAAATAATGCTGCTTCTCGATAAATTGAAGATACTCTAATTCTAGAATATGATTCAGAAATTAATTTCAGAAACTAGCTGAGAATCTAGCTGCCTAAATAAAAATTTTGTTCATCCGCTGTAAAAATAACTCATTCTTGCAATCTGCTTGAAAAAAAGCTGTCAGCATCGGAATAATCACATGTTTTGAAAAATATGAAAATTAAATCAGATGCTTTTCAAAGTCACAAGCGAATCGTAGCTTTTTAACTTAAGAAAAATAAAAAACTCAGATTTTGAAAGAAATCGTGAAAACATGTTTTATTTCAGAAATAAACTGCTGAATGTGAATTTAATCGTAAAACTTTCCTCGAAATAGAAAAAAGATCCATGTGCATGAGGGCATACACCCATGGACTTAAACCTTCATTTATTATGTATATATTCTCTTTTTAAAACTTTTTAGGATGGATCCAACATCACGGAGATAATCAGAACAAGGACAGACGAAGACTTTTTCATAATTATAACAATATTCTAAATGTTCGTATATTATACATTGATTTCATGTTACACATGTTTGGAAATAAAAATAAAAACTTAGGGGTAAAAAGCAAAGGTATATTTTTATAATTATTTAACAAACATTACGCTAAATTAATTTTACCAAAAGATTTATTTCACATCTGCATTTTTTAAAGATTTATATTTTCAAATACCTTTTGCAATTTTGGCAGAGAATTGTTTTCAAAGTATGAAGTATGAAATGCATGCAATAATAAAGTTCCTGTATTAAACATAAATTTGGCCAAATAAACATTCTACATACAAGCAAAATTAATAAAACAAACTAGTCGACCCGTGCGGAACTCCGCACTGTGCTTCAAATCGTTTCATAAGGCATTTCGCTCTTTAAGAATTTCAAAGGAAGAACATTATGAAGAAGAACCGAAAAAAAAGTAAGCGCAGAAGAGAAGGCATGTAATTTAAAGACATCAGTAACAAAACCTCGTTAAATACAACGTTGTGATAATTTGATCATAGCTTCCCTTTTAATCGTACATATTTTCAATGCAAACATAAATGTCATTAAAAGTGTGGCTGAGTGGTGACTCGTGAAAAAGCAATAATTGTGCATGTGAAAAAACAGGTTGTGGCAAATACAGTCCTGCACATGTCAGCATCTGACGGGAAAAAAAAGAAACATTAAAGAGATATTTATTGGTACGTATTCGAATTGGCGCCATTCTGACTAACAGCCCGACACCCCAACAAACCTAGCAATTGCGCCTTCCTTTTCGAAAGCTATTCATTGAAGGAATGCGTAGTAAAAAACAGCAAAAAAGCTTTTTGCCAAAAAAAAAAAAAAATTAATAATAAGATCATGCATCTGTGTTTTGTCATTAACCAGCATGATACGATTTAAAATTATTCGCAAAGCATGGAATTTGATTAAAGAATGACGAAGATCTCACTTAGCGATTGAAACAAACATTCTAGAGAAGTAATAAATTTGATTGAAAATAAGTGTTTTTATCTTTGAATATTGAACTATTTCACATAGAAGGTTGCTTTAACCGTTACGGCTTAAAAGCCCTCACATGTTTCTCTTTTAATCGAACACTTAAAATTCAAAACCAAAACCAGTTGAACTGAGTCCGTTCTTAAGTGTAATTTTTCGAACGTAGACAAAATGTATTTTTTTACAGCAGAAAGCAGAGGAGTAGAAAATAATTTCTTGCTAATGAAGTTAATAATACTTTTAATGCTTTATATCGTATTCGCGCGAATAAAAAATTAAAGGTTTACTGAGTGAAACTCGTAGTTTTAATCGGGCGTAGTATTTTTTCATTTGTACAAAAGGTCGAACACTGCTATTAGAAACATCTACATTTTAGCATACAATAAAAATGTTTTTCTGCACAAAAAGGATTTCTTTAGGTAAATCTAATACTTTTTTATGCTTACATTATGTTGAGTGGTCTGGATGGAGTCAAAGAACACAGTTCGATTAACAATCAACTTATCCGAATAATAACTGTAGACTGCATAAAGGAGTCGAAACACCAAGTAGCATTCCCCACTGCGATTTGATTTTTATTAGGTGTGTATGTTATGAGCACATGTAATGCGTAATACTAATATCAAATTTGATATTATGTCGGACAGCCCAAGCTTGCCCGAAGTTCAGATAGTTTATAGCCGAACCACTCTACCGAAAAAAAACTTATCAATATAAAACCGAACAACTAAGTCCAGTGCTGTAAAGCTTTATTAAAATATGAAACACACACACAGAGCTTTTTTATTTTTTTTTTTTTTTGGCCGAAAGCGACGTAAAAAATGGAAAACTGCATTAGAACTTTGCTTTAAAAAATGCATAAGAACTACAGGCAGCATCAAGGTTTTGAAACAGCAAGAGGCGATTTCGAAAACTTGAATTTTCGACCGTAAGTCTTTTTTTCGTCATTGGCCAGCCTGATAAGTTTTAAAATGAGAGGGGATTAATATATAAGATAAGATATTGAAGAAAAATGTTTTTTATTTTTGAAAATTTTTACAATTTGTTATCGCAGGCTGCTTAAACCGTTATAACTTAGATGGCAGCACGTGTTCATCATTTAACAGCACGGTTAAAATACAAAATAAATTGAACTATGCTCTTTTTTAAGCGTAGCTTTTCGAATGTAGTAAAAATGTGATAAGCTTTTTGTTTTTTAGCAAAAAGAAGAAAAAAATATATATTTTTACCCTTCAAATTGAGGTAGTATTTTGTTTATTTGTACAAAGAGTCAAAAACTCATTAGAAGAATATATATTTCAATATACGATTTATTATTTTTTTTTCTGAACAAAAAACAATTCTATTGTAGTCTGAAATCTTAAACCTGTTACTTATATTTTCGCTTACATTATGCTTTAAATTTTCTTTCCAGAGCCAAAGCTTCAAAAAAAAAAAAAAAAAAAAACACGTGCAATTTCGAAGTAATTTAGCACAAAATCACTGAATGTTTTCATATCAGCAAGGAGCATTTCCTTCTCATTTATTCTATTCCCTCATAGTTGTTATTCATTTAATTCAGTGTTCATGTAATGCGCGATATTTCTCTAATTTTTTTGTTGCAGATTGTCCGGACGTGGGCCCGAACACGTAATCTCCTGGTTACGAAGAGAACGCTCTGCCGATCAAGCTACTCAGCTCTGTCGGTCATAGCGCAAAATTAAAGTTATAAGTTTGACCGAAAACCTTATTCTGGTTCTTTAAAACAGGTTTTTCGGCTAAAAGAAACAATTTTTTAGACCTTGGGTCTATTTTTCGTCAGTAGCCAGCACCATAAGCTATAAAATTAGCCGTAAATCAAAGAAATCGATCAAGAATTGAGGGAAATTTGGCGTAGAAAACCAAAAACAGGCTACAGAAATAATATATAAGGATAATTGATTGGAAAAAGAAAAAAGTAAACTTTTTCTTAAGATTAACCTAATTTTATTTTCTGTATCTAAATTAAGAACAAATATATACTAATTTAAAGTTGTCCATTTTATTGTACTTTTTATTCGAAATTTGTGGTATTAGTTGGATAAAAATCTTTTTTTTTTTCTGGAATTTTTTCATGCGATGCAATGAAGAAGAAACTTCTCAGCAATTTTCTCCCGAGCATATATCGATCTAACTGTGCATAAAAGTGGCACATGATTTAGTTTTCCAGAACCGAATGACTGCTGAGGAAGTAGCACTTTTATATTCCCAGTAGGGCAGGACGATGTAGGAATTTCTACATCGTGATGCATCGCCATTCTTACATCGCGATGTAGTTCAAACAGTTAGAAATATTCTTTCCGCTTTAGGGGCACCCCCGCTCCCCCATAGGGGAGTTTTCCTTACAAAAATCCAGGCTTTTCTCAGATCATTTTCTAATTTGGCACATAGGTTCTTTAATCACATGGGGTAGTACCCCATATGAATACTACCCCATGTTAAACTATCCTATGTGGATTTCCAGCATCAAAGGACATCTGGGTCGAATCTGGAAAATATCCGACGAAAACTGGATTTTTATAAAGAAAACTCCTATGGGGTTTGCCACACATAGCGGGACGAAAACTACACTATGAGAATTCTCAAGCATCAAAAGACAAATGTACCAAATTTGGAACAGATCAGACAAAAACTGGGTTCTTATAAGACCCCCCCCCCCCCCTCACACACACACTCGTGGTTTCCCACTCATAGCGGGACGAAAACTGGAATTCCAGAGCGTCAAACATCTGTGACAATTTGGAAAAGACATGATAAAACCAGGGTTGGTAAAAAAAACCGTTTTTTTTTTCAAAAAAAAAACCCAAAAAAAACCAGTTTTTTGGTTTAAACCAGGTTTTTTTGGTTTCAATACTATTTGCGAGAAAAACAATTAATTTTCGGAAGGTAATTAAGGTTTCATGTAATTAACAGTTATTCAATAGTCACATTATACCTAATTTCTTGATTAATTAAAGAGATTAGAACAAAATCTTGTAACTAAATTAAATAATTAAAATAGCTTTCTGCGCGGAAACATTGATTGAAATGTTTGACTTGATTAACATATTAGTATGCATGTATATATAGACCCTTTATGATACGAAATACTGGCTTCATTTTTGATTTCATCAAATGAAAGCCAGATTAGATCTTTTTTTCTACCAGAATTAGACATTCTTTTTAAAACAATATGAGTAAGTAACTTTTGTAAACGGCACAGGTTAGCTAAGGCAAAGCAAATACCAAAATCCCAATTCCGATGAACAAAAGGGAGAAAAAAACTAAGAATTATCTGCACTCAATAGTCATAAAGCAGCATAGGTGTATAGCCAATCAAAATCTTTTGAGCACACAGAATCCAAAAAAAAAAAAAAAAAACACAAATGGAGAGTGTAGTTTATGGTTTAAACCAAACAACCCTGGATAAAACTTTTTTTTTTTTTTTGTAAGAAAACTTCTCATTTGGTGGTTGTCCCCCATAGCGAGGCGAAAACTACCGTATGAGAATTCCTGAGCATCAATGAACGAACCTATATGCCAAATTTTGGAAAGATCCGACAAAAAATGAATTTTTTTCAAGGAAAACCCCCCATCGGGGTTGCCCCCCCTCCCCCCCATACATTGACGAAAGCTAACCTCCGTGAATTCTTGAGCATCAAAGAACCTCTATGGCAAATTTAGAAAAGATCGGACAAAAACTTTTTTTATATAAGGAGAACCCCCAATGCGGGGTTGTTCCCCCCCCCCCCATCATGGAGGGTTGAAAACTACTACCATGTGTGAATTCCCGAGCATCAGAGGATCTCTGTTCCAAATTTGGAAAAGATATGATCAAAACTGTTTTTTTATAAGAACCCCCCCCCCTCCGTATGGGGATTGCCTCCCATAGCGGAAAGAAAACCAACCTATGAGAATTCCTGAGCATCAAATAACGAAAATGTGCCAAATTCGGAAAGATCCAACAAGAACTGAATTTTTTGTAGGAAAATTACCATAGGGGTTGCCGCCCACCCCCCTCATAGAGGGCCTGAAACTACCCTGCGTGAATCCCCGTGCATCAAAGAACCTATGTGCCAAATTTTGGAAAGATCCGACAAAAATTGGATTTTTTCAAGGATCCCCCCCCTTCCCTTATAAAGTGATGAAAACTACCCTTCATGATTCTTGAGCATCTAAGAACCTCGGTGGCAAATTTTAAAAAGATCGGATAAAAACTTTTTTTTTAATACGGAGAACCCCCAATGTGGGGTTGTCTGTCCTCCCCTGCCCCCCTCATAGAGGGACATAAACGACCTTGTGTGAATTCCCAAGCCTCCAATAACGAACCTCTGTGCCAAATTTGGAAAATATCCGACAAAAATTAGATTTTTTGAAGGAAAACCCCCATTATGGGGGGTTTAATTAGATACCATGGGGAGTTTAATCTGCAATGATTTGTTTTACCTTTTTTAAGAAGTTGTTTGTTCGCATTTTTACATAAATAAAAATTTGCTTGACATATTTTGTGTGCCTCTTTTTTTAACAATTACTTGTCTTTTTTTTAATCGGGGGGGGGGGGGGGGACTGCAGGCCCGTTGTTTAAATTTTTTCCCAAATATGACAAAGAGTCTGTACTCAATAAAAATTTTACAGAAAACCAACTAAAACAACCAGTCATGTGTAAAAACATGAATGTTCAAAAATCAAGACGGGAGGGGTGGGGGTCAATTGACCCCCTGACCCCGTCAATGACGGGTCTGTGAAAGTGACTATACGCAATAAAGTGGGAAACTACGGTGGTAAGATTCTGAAGTTAGGATTTGATCACATGCACACAAATCTTATACAGTCGAACCTCGTTATAACGAACTTAAAGGGACCATTAAAATCGATTATTATAAAACGTGGTTCGCTTTATCCAAAAAACAATAAACAATAGGACAAGGATTGCAAAAAAGTTCATTTCAGCAGTTATTTGTTTTAAGCGTGTTCGAATTAACGAGGTTCGACTGTATTCTCAAAAATAAAAAAAAACTAATGTGCTCAAAGAAAAAAAAGGAAATAAATTTTCTTAAAAAATTTACGAAATTAACGTCCTCATATATGACGAAATTAATTTGACGAAACTAATGCTGTCAAAACTACGAAAATGAATGTTAATTTGACGAAACTAGAATGAAGAAATATTTCGTTACATTTGACGAAATTCGCATCCTCAAACCACTAACAAAAGCAGTTTCTTCAATTTGACGAAATGTTCGCTCGGAGCATATCCCTGGAAGTGGTTTCGTCAAAAACGAAGAAAATTTCGTCAAATTTGAAAGTCCTTATCTAAGAGTGCGATCCTTAGTTTTACATAGCGTGATGTGTCCCGCTAAAAATTGTACGAACAAAAACTTGGAACTAAAATTTTATATAACTTCAATTTCACAATGAGTAGGTAAAATGTCTTAAATGTGGATAGCTCGCTAGCGTTAGGAGACAATTACAATTGTCTCCTAATGCTAGCAAGTGGAAGGGGGTATTTCCCCCCTTTTGCTACGTATAAGGGGTTAAAAGACCCCCCTCCCCCGGCACATTTGCAGCAATGGTCTGAAAAAATATAAATATTTATTTATTTTATCTAAAATCTATCTCAATTTTAAGGAAGAGCAAATTTTCTTAGCGAGATCACAAAATAATTTAATTTATTAACTCATTAACGTACATGAGAAAATTAACATAATTGAACGCAAACACATGTTTTAGGGGTGCAATGAATCTCTTTAGCGTTGCATAAAGGTAAGCGTTTTCGAAATTAATTGGATAATTTTCATTCCATAGCTTACATCTTTATACATTGATGAAGCGGTTTCTCGTAAACCTGAAACTCGTGTCTGAAATTTTATTGTTTGTGCGCTCAAATATGTTCGATCTTTTCGTTCAGTAGTACTTATGACAACTTTTTACAAAATTATTTAATCTTTGTAGGTAACTTCAGTTTAAAATCATGACTTGTCACAAAAAGATCGGATTATGCACTTAAAAAAAAAAATCATTAAAAAAAAAAGGGCAGTTGTAAGCGGAAGACTTTTTTGCTGAAATTAGCACTAGAGACTTTGCCAAATACGATGCAACTTTCAAAACAGCCAGACCAAGCCCGACACCCATTTAAAAAGCTCTCTCTAGTTATAAATTAAGGCGAAAAGCTATTAAAAATCTTACGTACCAAGTTTTCGTTATTTTTTTTTTCACAAAAAGAAAATAAAAATATTTTTTTGATTTATAATTATCACAAAGCCCTGACATTTCTTTATGCCGTAAAATTGGTTTGGTTCAATTCCATTCATTTAGAATGCCACAAAAAAAAAAAAAAAAAAAAAATCTACATTGAAACCTAATAATTAAGCTGAAACGTAACAAAAAAGCGAAAATTCTTATAGAAATCTCATTTTTACCGAGGCTATGAGCAATTGTACGTGACGCAAGTTTCCAAAACAGGTGCCGATCGATGCACCAGTTAGTCAACTATCATAGAATAAATTTTCATTAAAATCGGGTAAATTTTTAATTTTAGACTTTTGGTCAGGATTTTCAGTCAAATACTGTGCGTCGGGTAGAAAGTGTTTTAAAAATCTATTTTTTCTATTCTTTCCATTGGTAACAAAGTCGTGTATTATGATAATTATTTCGATGAGGGGATCCATTTTTGGGCCAAAAAATATAATTTATATAAAAGCAGAACTATTCATCGATCCCCCCCCCCCCCCCCCCCGAAATGCACTATAATCCTTCCCAGGGCTAATTAACACCTACTATAAAAATTTCAGCGAAATCGGTCAGGTACTTTCCGATTTACCCTGAAAATACAAGTTTGGAGTTTGAATTTTATTTCTAAAGGGTATAAATAAGTAATTTGTAACATTTTAAGACTCTAAAGTGAGGTTCTGTTTTTAAAGATGCTTTCAATCTTGTCAAATTGTCTCTTTTTGTTTAGCTTCGATGAATCTGTTTAAAAAAAATGTGTTTGAAAAAGAAAATCATGGTTTTGTACCCCATGTTTTTGTCAGATTGCGCGATGATGACGACACTGAGTAATTTTTGCGGCTAAAAGCTGAACTAGAAACAAAAGTTTGTTCAGAAAAACAAAGAATCTGAAATTGACAAATCTCTTCTCAATTCTACAGCGAATTAGGTTCTAAATGAAAAACTAATGTAAGTACATTCCAGAAAAGAAAATTTTTAGATTCTCTTTTTAGATGTATTCTTCTTCATCACGTTTTTTATATTGTGCAAGCGGAACATGATGAATGAACATTTCGGCTGTTGTTATTATTGTTTTTCCTTTTTCCATTTTCAAAAAACCTTTAAGAGTGACTAGTGATGTGGATCGGGTAAGGTAAATACCCAGCGGGTAGGAAATTTTTTTTTTTTTTTGTATTTACCCGGCTAATTTACCCAAGGCCTGGGTAAATACCCAAAAACTGGGTATTTTACAAAAAAAATGCAAAAAGTGAATGGAAATTTCTTTTTTAGATCTAAATGTGTCATAATTGGTAAAACTGATACATACATATGTATTACACAGTTTATAATATTTTTTATTGAAAGATTTGATGAAATTATGAAAGAAACATATTGTGTGAACCAAAGAATCTTTCTTTTCAATGTCATAATTGGTATTCATATAAGCAATTCAACGATGGACTTCAGGATTTTAAAATCACAATCTAAAATGAAGACACAAAAGGAAGCCCACGAGGGAGTTTAACATGTGGTGCGTTTAGCCCAATGTTACTCTGTATTGCATACACTGGAGCTTAAACACTCTGTTTTTAGTTATTTTTTATTTTTTATTTTATTTTATTTATTCTTTTTTTTTTCTTTTGACCACATGTATTGAATCCTCCACAGCTGATGAGCTCTGGATTCAACGTTTCGTCTTTTTCTATTAAATTGCTGCTTGTATTTTCCTTTTTCTCATCATTATTTTTCGTATAAAATGTTTAGAATTTGTTATTTGGCTTGCATACTTTTTATATTTACTTGGCTTTTTAGTTTTAATGCGATGCGCATCTATGGGCTTTTGGTGTGGTCTTTTCAATATTTTTCACTTTTATTATCTATCTATCTATCTATCTATATATATATATATATATATGATGCATAATGCGCCTGAACACTTGAGCTAGGTTTGGAGGGAATTTCTGGTAAATAGTAATAATAAATTGAGCGACATTTCGTTACATTTTGATGTGATCCAAGGACATATTACTGGGTTATAAAAGACTAGGACCTTAAAAAATTGGTGTTTTTTTTTTTTTTTTTTGTAACCAGTTAAGCTTGCAGAATGGCTCTGAAATTTGGCTATCAACATTGATTAGGCATACCCAACACTTTTAATGTGATTATCATATTAGATTGCAAAGTTGTTTCACACAATAATTCTTAAAATATATGATCAAAATACAATTTTTGGGCAAAACTTTATTGTTTTGTATATGGTTTGATATATATATGTATAGTAGAATACATAAAGAAAAGAATTTTAGTTGAATATAAATTTTTGAAATAAATACCCGGGTAAATACCCATTTTGGGTATTTACCCGGTTATAACCTGGGTATTTACCCCTAAAAATAAATACCTGGGTATTTTACAGCACTAAGAGTGACGGAAAGTGGGCGTTTCAGAGAAGTTTCACTCTTCTGCCTGACACGTGCAAAGAACTTGCGCTCGACGGAAGAAAATTAGAAACCCGTTTTATTTATGTATTTTATTTTTTTGAATAGCAGGAATATGACTTATTTATTTTCTGTGACTTAAAAATGATGTCTTGCTTTTGAAATTTGATGAAGTATTGGGAAAATTCTGGCATGCCAACTCAAATATTTGAAGAATAACGTACGGAAAGCAATTTCCGTTAGAAACGCCGCATCGGCATAATCGCCGCACCCCGACAAAAGTGCTTGAAATTTTGTTTTAAATGTTTAGGAACGCCGCGCTTAAAAACAGAGATTAGTTCAGCTATAGTATATCAGTATAAAACTAGTATGTTGTGGCCATCACGAAACTTTCTTTTATATCTTTCTTATAATTCTGATCCCTCCCCATGCTTGACGAGGAAGCAATATTCCCAACAAAAACAAAACTACAAATGCAAAAACTTGACGACCATCCCAATGTTGAATTATCGCAAAATCAAAGCAAAGAGCGGAAATTGAAAGTTATTTTAAAAGACTTGCTTGAATTAATTACAAATATTTTATTTGTTAACAAACATAACATGGCAACAGTTAAAAATTTTAAATCATTTTGAGATAATATTTTCCATCATTTCCATACAATTAAAATCACGAGAAATACGTAGACGACAGTTTATTACGATTTATCTTTCTTATTGTTGCATTAATAAAGCTATTTTTATTCACAAAACAAAAAAATATCAGCACCTCTTGGAGCGATTGGCGCAAACTTGAACCAACGCCTATTTACATATGGATTCACATTCACTCCAAATTTCATCCAGAACCTTGCGTTACTTCTTGAGATATTGCACTCACAATGGAAAAAAGAACGTTCGATTGCGCCACCCCCTTTTTAGCTGTTGACACCAAAATAAAATCAGCTCTTCAGTGGCGTAGCTACAGGGTTTGCCGCCCGGGGCGGTTTCTTAATTTGCCACCGCCCTTTTGTTGTGAATAGCTAACATTTTAAATTGTCAAGAGTGTTAAAATTAAAACTAGAAATTTAATTAAAGAAAAAAAAAATTCGTAATTATTTTCTACATACCGTAAAACCTGTCTACAACGATACTGTTGGGATCTAAAAAAATATTGTTATAGACAGGTTATCATTATAGAAAGGTTCATTATTTATGCTAAAATTTTGCTGGGACCATGAAAAATATCATTATAGACAAGTTTATTGTGATAGACAGTATTGTTATAGACAGGTTTCACTGTACTTACAAAAGAAAAAAAAAGAAGGGGGAAGGGGGCCACACTTGGAGAAAATTGCTAAATTTACGTAAAAAATTTCGAATATTAATGCAGTTTTTGGAAAAGTGAAGGGAAAGGGCGAGTTGGGTTTGTTTTCGATTTTTTTCAAAACTGAAGTCTCTTTAGTGTTTTTTTGTTGACGTTAGGAGATCGGTGGGCACCCCAAGGAAATGTTCCGAAATCAATGTTTTAAAATGCAGCTTAGGCTACTTTGTGGAGAGGTTAAGAAAATCGGGAATGGTCGGATACACAATTCGAAAACTTTCATCTCTGAAATATGCAATTTTACGCTTTCTTTGGCAACGCAATTGAATGGTGTATTTATTCTAAGATAGTTGTAAGCGTTAGTGAGAGGCGCTGAGGCTCCTTACTGAAATATTTTTTTTAATTGAAATCAATTTTAACGGCATCTTTGGTGATTTACTGGATTGGGGAAGGTTCGGCTTCTTTCTTTAAAATTTGTTCAGCACCAAAGTCTCAAAAACGCAATTCTAGGCTATCTTTCGTGACGTTAAAGGGTTCCCTAATATTTTATGGCATCAAAAATGTTGTGAAACCAGGTGGCTCTTTAATGGAAACTTTCCATAATTGACGTCCGACTTTAGGCTTTGTTTGATATTGATAATGTTAGGAGCAAAAGGGGGCAAAGAGAGGCGTCCCTCCTGAAAACTTTCTTCGAACTGAAGTTCATTTTAAGCTATCTTTGAAAAGGAAGAAATAGCGAGCTCTCCCACTCACGCACATTTTTATGAGCGAAATTTTAGGCTATCTTTAGGGACGTTAGTAAAAGTTCTGAGGAGTACGGCTTTCCTTCCTCGGAAAATGTTCAAAATTGAAGTTTCCAAAACGCAGTTTTAATCTTTGGAGATGTTAGATAAGAGGGGAGGGGGCTGATTAAGGTATCTTTCTCGGAAAAATTCCGAAACTCAAGTCCTAAAAACGTATTTTACGCTATTTTTGATCGCGTTAGGAGATAAAGCATAGTCAAGGTTCAAATGCTGTTTTCAAAAATTAATATTGAAGAATCAAAGTTTTAAAAACGTAATTTTAGGCTACATGTTGAGACCTTAGAAGAGAGAGAGAGGAGTTTTCTCCAGGAAAATTTTCAGAATTAAAGTCCTAAACATGCACCTTTTGGCTGTGTTTTCTATGTTAGAGGAAAAGACAGGATTCGGGGTTCTATCCCAGAAATTTTTAAACGTATAGGTCGAAAACTGTATTTCTAAGCTATCTTTGATGACATCAGGAAAAGATATGAAAGATTAAAGAACTCTCCCGCCTAAAAACATTTTGAAGCTATCTTTCAAGTCTTTAGACTACCGAGTGGAGCTGGGAGAGGTTCCCAACCGGAATTATTTGAAACTGAATACGCTAAAAAACAATTTTAGACTATACTTGGCCAAGTTGGGGGACCAAAACAAATGTTAAAAAATGAAATTTGCTCACCTTCCATAAAGAATAGACTAATATGTGTTCCAAAGTTGTCGGATAGATTTTTTACTCTCAAAAGCAAAAAACAGAAATCCCTTTTACTTCTTTCGAAATAGAGAACTCTTATAATGAATGAGAAATCTAGGTAAACCCTGCAACATATAAAGCCACCCGTGTGATAAGCAATAAATTGTTTCGTGTACCATTTTTCATCCCCTCCTTTCATACTCTTGTCACCATTTTCTTAAAGTTAAAAAAAAAAGTTACGTTCCACTAGGAGGTTTTCAAAAATCTCTCTTAAAACTCAGTGTTAATTTTTTCTTACAGTGAAAAGTGGATAACTTCATTGTTTTCTTCCTCCTGGAGTTAACTTCTACAGTCTAAAAAAACATTGGTCCCATGACTGTCCACTGCCGCCCCCTCAGAAACAAAACGAGGAATTGTACTGATATGCTATCAAGGGAGACTTTTGAAAGTTTTTTAAAGAAATCAGAGAGTATTGTTATGTAAGTAATTTTAATCTGGTTGTGACACAAAAGACTTACAATTCGAAGATTTTCTTTTTGCCTGCAGTAACAGATTAAAACCATTAGTTTATTTATTTGAAAAATACGTTTTTTTTCCACATCAAAAGGGTTAATTTGCCGCCCCTCGAAATGTGCCGCCCGGGCGGACCTCCCCCTCCACCCCTCCCTAACTACGCCACTGCAGCTCTTATATCCTCTAAGGGCTACTTGTCGATAAATTTTTGTTTGATTCCGTTCGTTATTTCTTGAGATACAGCAGTCACAATTGACGACAAAAAACGTTCTATAACTCAAACCCCTTTTGAACTATTGACACCAAAATTGAATCAGCACCTACTCCTGTTAGGAGCAACATATAGAGCAAATTTTGTTTGATTCCGCCAGTTACTTCTTGGGTAATGGCAGGCACACATAACTCAAGAGACGTCCCATTGCTCCACCCCCTTTCGGGGAATTCGCGTCAAAAACCAATGGGCACAAGTTCACATAGGTACACATATGTGTACCGAATTTCGTTCGATTTCATGCGGTAGTTTTTGCTGCAGAGCGGCGACAAAAAACTGATCACACACATACGTGACACACACACAGACAGCCATTTTCCAAAAATGGTCGAAATGGACTCAGCACACCTCAAACGTTCAAATGAGTCAAAATTCGAAAATTTGCACGAATTCAATACTTTCTTCTATATATTAGATATAGAAGAAATTAAAAAAGGATTTGAATTGCAAAAATAAGTACGTTTTTCAAAAAAGTAATGAGAAACAATCAAAGTGAGTAAAAGAGAGTTTTCAATCTTTGGAGTAGAGTGCTAAACTCGGGAGAGAGGGAGGGGGGGGGGGAGAGAGAAGGAGGGTAATCACACTTGATGTTTGAATTGTGTTTGTTCCTTGAACTAATTTCTTTTGAATGTTTGTTTGTATTTTAGGTCTATGCTCAGCAAAATCAGCTGCATCTCCCCCCTGCGGCGCTTCATGTGTTGGAATTGACAGGAGGATACAAAGTGCTGAATTAATGTCTCCCCATCGATACCGCCTTCGTTGGGTCGGGGTAAGCATATTTCATGGATTATTTTGTTACCTTCTAGTGCCGTGGATTATTAGTGATACTCCTGCCAAATTCCCAAACTTTTCGTTATCATTTTGCATATTCCTTCCAAGCGTAAACAGCTGGTTTCTTGTGTAGAACAACCTGGAAAATTCAGGCTGCGTCATATTTTCAAAATCCTGATAATTAATTGCTATATATATTTTTTTACTCTTTTCTGGAAACAACATTTCTTTTCCCCATTGCATCGGAATTTTTCGGAAATTGCAAATTTCCATAATTTTCAGGATTAATTCATAATCTACTAGAGGACCCGACAGACGTTGTTCTGTTCGAACTTTGTAAATTTAAAAGTTGAAAATTTTCTATAAACTATCAAGTGTTTAAACCGTTCTATTGAAAAAAATATTTAAAAAAAAATGTTTTAAGCTGCTATGGTGTCAGAATGCGTATATTTATTACGACTTGATTTATCTAATGCCAACTGAGCAGTTATTTCATTAACTATTTTTTCTCCCGTACTTGATGGTTTGTTCCTTCAACCATAATACTCAAAGGATAAAAAGCGTCCTCAGATATTAAGTGTAAAAATCTAACTACCCATTTAGAACAAACGGGAAATCCCGCTGCAACATCCCCCATATGAAAAAGAAAAAACAATCGAAAGGATATCCTTTAGAAAAATGATAAAGGTAAAAACAGTTCTCTGAATAAGCGAAAATCACTCATCCCTCACCCCCCCCCTCCCGATGTAAAATAAACATATTCTTCAACTAAAATGATTAAATGCTCTCTAAAAACGGAAAACAATTATTTGCAATTTGAAAAATTGTCAAATAAACAAAAAATACAATAAATTACATTAACAGTAGCTTTCAAATGTAAACAAATGATCATACAACTCTATTGTTTATAGCCAAAGTCACCAAGCCACCACGTTACTGTAATTCAGCCGATCAGTGAGCGAAGTAACTCCGATGATTAGCGGTCCGATCTTTTGAACAAAAACTTTTTAAACTTTATATATTGCCTAATTTGTTCTTTCCACCAAAGATAAAGATCTTCCACTGCACTGATCTTTTGTGTACAGAACTACCCTCTTGAATTTATGTGGACGAAAATAAAATTTGTTTCGTCTTGAAATTCCATCATCTTTTCCTTTAATAATGTACTGATTAGTTAGATAATCCTTAAAGTATTCTTGACATTGGTACCAAAACTAAGATAGATTTTAGCCGAGAAACAAATATTGCTAGGTACGGTACTTTCTGATCATATGGTTAGGAAAACCTCAAGCACCGATTCGGTTACATGGTTCAACTAAGGCGACAGAACACACGTTTTGCGTGAACCTCCTTGTACTTTATTTTAAAATATGTCACCGAACCTAAAATGATTGCTTTCAAGAAATAAAGGCTTCACTCTCTCATTTTACGTTTTATTTATTCCAAGGCTTCACTTGATACGCGTCTTATCAGGCTCAGTCATTTCAATAAAAGTTGTAGTATGAAACCAATCAATCAAACAAAAAACCTGGTCAGACTCCAGTGACATCTGGTGGATTTTGTGGCAACTTTTAACTATATAACAGGGGTGATTGTGTTCCGCTATTTTATCGAATTTCCGGTATTTTCGGATGTATTTCCGGTATTTTTATGTCTGAAAATACCGGAATTATGTTTTTTCTTTTTTTTGAGCAATCACGATTGCTTATTGTTCTCATTTGACTGTTTTTGGCGTTACGCTGATTTTTCCCACCGCCACCCTCCGCACCATCACCGTGAACCGGCTGGCTCCTCACGATGCTGCTCCTATAGCGAAAGCCGTCTCCAGGTTGCATCCATGTCCTACACACACACGCATACATATACAACTACACTCACACATGCACACATACACAAACACACGCACACATACACACACACACAAACACATACACACACAAACACATACACACACAAACACATACACACATACAAACACTTACACACACGCATACATACAGACACCCACACATACACACACACATACACACACACACAAACACATACACACACAAACACATACACACTCAAACACATACACACTTACAAACACTTACACACACGCATACATACAGACACCCACACATACACACACACATACACAACTACCCACACATTCATACATGCACACAGACACAAACACATATGCCTACACACACATACACATACCCCCCCCCCACACACATTCATACACACACATACACATAACCCGTTCACCCAAACACACACGCCTACATACACACACTCGTGATTGCGAAAAACATAATTTGAATTCAAAATGTCAAAATTCAAATTAATTTTTTTTTGTTATGCTTTTATCTCCCTACCTCCGCATTTTTTTAAAAATTATATAATACTCATCAAATATACCTGTAAAAGCCTTAAGATGGACAAATGTCAAGATAATTTGTATAACACCAGCTCAAAAGTAACTTTGTAACCCATTAAAAATTTAATCAAATGCACACACAATATTTTGACTCAGAACTATTTAATACTATGGCGAAGGTGCACTTAAGTGATAGGGGCGAAAGATTACCCCCCTCCCCCCTGTTCTCGCTTTGAAACTTTCAGCTATTTTTTGATGAACTCACAATCACTCCTGTATATAAACAACAGATAAGATTATTCTTAAAGAGAATAGTTATTCAAAATTAAGTTCGAAAGTATTTGAGTTAATTTAAAAGCGGTTTTTTTCTTCCTGAGGAAAAGTGTTTGAAAAGATATTTTAGGCAAAAAGTGAAAAAATATGAAACTTTGTTTTCAAGAAAAATTAAGTTTGGAAACAAAATCAGATGAATATAAGCCGAGGAAGACAAATCAATGTAAATTCCATGTATGAAAAAATGTTGTGATTAATAATTCCAACTTTTCGCAATAAGCATTTTCAAAATTATTTGAGTAATGTAACTGCAAACCTTCAATAAATATAAATAGGAGTGAGCGTTTATTGCAATTTATACATTGAATAACAATTTCAAACGAGCTTAAAAAGAAGTTTTCTGTTCGAAAACTAATGTGAATAAATGTTTTGGAAATACTGTTATTTTTTTCTTTTTTTGGAGGGAGGGGGGGGGGGGTAATTTCTGCTTCCAATTAATAACAAACAAACACTGGAAATTTGGCTCTGAATGAAATAATGCGTAATATTATATATTTAAACATTACATCTTATGGACGAAACCGCACTGTCTATTAAACGTATGAACTATGATTAATAATTTGTATCAAGAAAAAGAATTTTTTTGGTTTTATTATGCAAAAATTAATTACATATGCTTCATCAAGCACAACTGATAAATATATTTATCAGTTAAAACAGAAAACAAATGAAAGTAGCGATTGTTTCTCATGATTATTACTAACCCAGACAACGCCGGATATTTTTGTTAGTTGATAAATATATTTATGGAAACATTCAGAGAGCTTTTAATATTTTTTTCTTATACTTTAAAGTTTAATTCAAAATTAGTTATTTTTTAAAAACATATTCTGAAAATGGTGAGTAGCTCAATTTGATATCTTTAGTTTTTTTACAACAAGAATTATTAAAATGCATAGAGATACAATTTTTCTAAAGAAAAATAAGTAGAAAAGATATCAAATAAAAATTTTGCCATAAAACTGATCGTTAGTATGGATCATTATAAATTACAATTTATATCATAAAGGAGTACATTGTATGTTAAAAAACAAGAAATTTAAATCATTTAAAAGTAAATTGAAACAACAATGAATTTACCCGGAAAAACATGCAAATAAAAACTTCAAAACAGGAAAACATGGCAACTTTTCATTTAAAGATTTTTATAAACCTATACATTCCAGCCTTTAAAAAAAATAATAATAAAATTCCTTCTTTTTTTTTTGAACAAAACTTTTGCTTGTTGAAAAAATAAATAAATAAAAATAATAATAACAGTTAAAAAATATAAAAACAAGCCTGTTAAAAAGGTAAACGGTATTCCAATGTTTACGCATTGTGAGGAAATTTAAAGGGGAGAAACTTCGCCACATAAATACATTATTGCACAAAAAAACATGAAAAGTTCCACAAATTTTTAAATTATTTGTTAAAGATCAAATTTAAAAAAAAAAGCCATTAAGTAGCATAAAAAGTTACACTAAAATGAAAAAAAATGGAAAATTAAATTAAGCTATATTTTGTAATCCGCCAAATCAAAACTAGACAGTATTAAGAAGCAACCATGTTACTGTATTCAGCCAAGGATCCATTAAAGTGTAAAATAATTCGCCAGATAAACGTATTAATTAATTAAAAAACAATAAAAGTTCCATCAAAGTATCAAAAGAACAAACATTGGCGACAGCAATTTTAGCAATAGAAAAAGTTTTCGCCAATTTCACATGTTCCGCGACTCGATAATTCCCCCATGATTTTAATGTGAATATTAAATGGCAAGAAATATAATGCTGTCAAATTTTCTGACGCCAAAGAATTTCATATATGTGCGTCACGATGCATTTTAACTCTTGGCGATTATTTTTCATTTTATTTGTTGTCCCCGTATTCGGTTTTTTGGTTTCAATAAAATGAAGCTTTTATAGTTGTCAAATATAGTTTGTTCAGCATATTTTTTTTTATATTTTACTGAAACTTTTAGTGTCGTTTCGTGGGTAGTTTCATTTACTGAGAGGATTATTGAAATTTTTAATAAATAAATGGTAATAAATTTATGTGTAATAAAACTCTAAATGCTTTCGATCATCAAATTTATTTATTTTTCGAAGTAGTATGTTATTCTGTTTTTTTTCACGGATTTTTAATCAAAACAAAGTAAAATAATTCGCCAAATAAAAACGAGGTGCTAAAATAATATGAGAAATCTCGTTAAAATATTTCGCTAAATCAATTTCAATTCTCCATTATTATGTGACATAATCAGCAGAATAAATTAACCTTGTCATAAGTAAAAATTGAAAATGTGTAAATTTTGTAAAATTAGAAAAAGAAGCAAACATACGACAATGTAAGCCTTATTTTTTAATTTTCGCCGACGATGATGTAAGTGCAATTTTTCCGTTTTCGCCAAGTAAAGGTAAAGAGAAAATTCACCAAGCTGAGCGACGTACCTGTAACTAAATAATATCAAAAGAGCAAATATGTATTACAGTCTTACCGATATTGTGAAAATAAAACAATTATTGTCGAAATCTTGACAATTGCGCCATTAAATACCTCCTTTAAATATGCAATAAAATACTATATAATTTATAAACAACAAGGTTTCCTTCTCAGACCTTTTTTTTTTTAAATTTAGCGGAAGAGTAATGTTCGAACCCTTCTCGATATCAACTCTCATTAAATATGTCGCAAAAAATGTATACGTAATTTCTGGGGCCGACTTACTAAAAGTGAGACCAAGGCTCAAAATGCTTTGGAGTTCCCTGTGCTTCAGAGATGCATTTTACCAGAAGTGAACGCCAATGAGAAATAGTTGAGTACTGAGTTGGGACTAGCTTTACCTGAAAAGGGAATTTGTTTTCCTTGAAAAACAGACCTAGTACGCCGTTCCGGCATCAATTCACCCTGTACTACACTACTACACATCGGTTAACCATATCAATGAAATTTTCCGTTAAAGATTAAAAAAACATCACTTTTTACAGCAGAAATAATACGTTAACTAATGTAAACAAATGATTTCCCCCGGTTATACTACAGCGCCATCTTACGGGCAAGGCGGCGCCTTTGATCTTTTGAGAAATGACTGAGCCTGATAAGACACGCATCGAGTGAAGCCTTGTTTATTCTCAATCACAGTAGGAAATTTCATTACAAAAAGCAGAGCTGGCTTTCTTACTGTCCTTTGGCAACGAGTAAAATATTTATTACAATTCTCGCTCAACTATAAGTTAAAATAAATATTCATCATTTGGGAGATATAACCATCCAATGTTTAAATTAATTAAATAATTAACAATAACAATTCCGATTCCATCCATCGCGCTTCGAAACCATGCTTGCCACAACTTAATTACACACAAAAAATTTGATCAAAATCGGTCCAGCCGTTTAAAAGCCTTATGGTGACAAACGTCAGCACAGAAGATTTTTATATATTAAGATAATTATTATGAATTCACATCGCTTAATTTTTTTTTTTTTTTTTTTGCCCCGAACGTAATTTATTTTTTATGCATTATTGTATTTCAGCAAGTATGAGAGGTCTAATGAGGAGAGCGCGACATTGCCCGTCTTACTTTCTTACTGAAAACCAGCCTTAAGTTCTTTTTTACTACACTTTAAAATTAACTTTGTTACTTTTTGTAAAGTATATCATGCTTTCAGATCCACTCTTCTACTTCAGCCGCACTTGAGGACAAGTAAGTAAAATATTTATAAAGAATTTTATTCTCTGTGTTTCAGCCTCTTTGGATCTCGTACGTTCTGCTGCTGGCTTTACTTTTTTAGCATTCGCTCTGTAGCATCGCCATCTCGGTGTAAGATCTAGATCTAGATTCTAAAGCCATCATCGTAGAAGTCCTTTTCATGTGATAAATAGTTGCTTTCCATCCCTTGCATAACCTGAAGGAATCTCTTACATCTTTAATAATGACACTCATATCTTAACATATAAAAATCAATGTCCTGAGATAACATATATACATATATATATATATATATATATCAACGCACAGCCGAAACCGCTAAAGCTTCAGACTTGAAATTTGGCAGGCATGTCCGCATGATTACGAAAGTAACCACTAAGAAAGGATTTTTCGAAATCTCAATTAGTTCGTGAGAAATTAATTAATACCTCTTAATTTCTGCGAAATTAAAACCTGTCATTGAAATTCAAATCCCTTATTTTCGAAGGCTTTCCTCCATTCAAATCATTATTCAGTACTTCATCTCAACTTTTGGTCGATAGCGAACTATAAATTTGATATTGTTTTTTGTTTCTCACGTGTTTCTTCGAGGCTTTTCTCAAGTCAAATCATAATGTTTCTGTCTATTGCTTTCATTTTTTCAAAACTAGAAACGAAGTTTTTAAGAACATCATCACAAGCGAACTATCCTTTTGAATTTAGAAGAGTGCAGTTTCCTGTTAAAGTTTGCTTTGCAATAATCATTAATAAGTCAGAAGGACAGACATTAAAAGTAGCAGGGATCGATTTAAGAGAAGACTTTTTTCACACGGCCAATGTTATGTAGCTTGCTCCAAAGTCAGAGTTCATCAAGCAGCTTAATAATTTTAGCACCAGAAAAAAAAAACTAAAAATGTTGTATACAAAGAAGTTCTTGCTTAAACATAGGTATAACAATAAAATGTAGATGACCTGTGTTTGCAAAGATAATCAGTACTTTAAAAGGATCGTTAGTAACAGTTAAAGATCGTTTAAGGACAAGGGCATATATGTAAGGAGCCCAGGGGCCCCGGGATCCTCCCCAAATTAGAAAAAGTTATAGGTAATAAGTAATTATTGTAGGGGATTTTCGAAACTAGGTGCACAAAGCACTGTTAACCTCTTCTAATTCCATTACCCGAGCAATGCCGGGTACGGGAATGCTAGTTTCCTATAAAATGTT